>NC_139348.1:12319240-12513424 GCF_055883805.1 Amblyomma maculatum
CCTTTGGGAGGGCTTTGCCTGTGTCTGCCCGATGTTCATTTACCCTTCTGTTCATTGATTGCCCTGTCTCTTTCGGACAAGTTCGGAGCCATAATTGAAACCCTGCTTGAAAAGCCATGCCCTTTGCTGACTGCAAATATCGCTCTGTAGGATGAGCAAATGAATGCGCTTCCTCGACTGCCATGGGCAAGGCACTGAAGTGTGGGGTGCAGCACAGATGTCCGCACAGCTTCTCCGCACCTCCAGTTCCCCCAATTTACTGCATGTAACACACTGCTCCCCTGGAAGTTCACCGTCGTCTGGGGAAGCCATCGCGCAGGGCGAGCCACGAAACTTTCGCTTACCAGTGACGACTTGAAATGTGCCCATGCCACAAAAGTGTAATGCGATGATCAATTACAGTACTGGTACCGGCAGCTGATCAGAGTTATCAAAGCTTATGCTACGCCGCACAATCAGACTATAAGGATGGTCGACTCTGGCAAAAAACAAAACAGATCTGCCGCTCCAAACGGCCTGGAGTAGAAGTTGCAGTGAAGGCATGTTCGCGAATGTGGCAGTTAGTCTTACCGTCATATTCACGACTGCGCCTTCACTCGAACTTCTACTCCAAGCAGCCCCTGAGGCCCGTTTTTCGTGCCAGAGAGAACTCGAGTTTTCTCAAGAATCTCTAGTCCGCAATGCCGCTGCCTTGGCGCCGCTCCTCGACCACTCCACTTGTAAACACTGAGGACATCACATCGTTTGCTCGCTGTGTGGACTTTGTTCTACCGGTATACCAAACTTCACGAAAGTGGATATGACGAGGATGCACCAAACCTTTCTCTAAAGCATTGGCTGAAAGTGACAGCGACCCAGGACATCTGGCACGTTATCGTTTTACAGGTGTGGCCGTGGCCTCTTGCTGCCCGTGCCGAGCTTTTATAACTGTGATCAGCCGCCGGTACCAGTACTGTAATTGATTATCGCATTATGCTCCTGTGGTGTGGGTACATTTGAAGTCGTTGCCGATGAAGTGAACGACTTTTCGGAGCCTACTGAGTGCAGAGTTGAGGCGCGCATTTCACGGTTAATGGTGAGCTTGAAGGTGGACTCGAGCTGTGGGGGAGGCGCACTCCTTCCATAGCTCGCCCTTTCTGATGAACGGCGGCAAACTTGTTGTGGGGGAACAGCATGTCGCAAGCAGTAAGCTGGGGTGCACCGAAGGCGCGGTGGGGCTGTGCGGACATCTGTGCTGCACCCCACGCATCAATGGCTTGCCTGTCACCTGAGGGTACGTAGTGCGTCTTCGGACGCGTGGCACTGTCGAGGGAGTGCATTGGTGTGCTTGTCCTACGGATGGATATTCGCTGCCAGCGAAGGCATTCTCTTCAAGCACATTTTCAGTTAGGGCTCCGAATTCAGGTGTATGCGCTGAAACGCACTGTGAAGCAGCATGCAGGTTTTCACCGTTTGCCCCCGAGCCCTCTGAAGGCCAAAGCCATGTTCATAGAAAGTGCCGGCTTTTACTTTTTTTTTTCCAATGTATTTTGATGTCTGTCAAAGCATGGCAATAAAAAAAAAAGGCAGAGCGGCAAAGGGCGAGAACATCTCACACCAACCGAAGTATTCACACCATTTCTCAAAGCCTATGTCATGTACTGCGTAAACTCTACGTCACCAGCAGCGACTGTTGCCAGGCGCAAAAGCATTTTTGGTCGTTTTTCACAGCCACCCTTTTCATCTAGCCCGCAAAGCAAGTTCCACTATGCTCTTAACATCCAACTTGCTTGCGAAGGTTGTTTAGAAGACTCAACATGAAAAACTAAGCGTGCTACTTTAGCACACAGTTTTCGGGCCAAAAGTACGCCTTAATTTCATCCCCATACGCCATTTGCGCTGCTTCGAGTGGAGAGAGAACTTGTCAGAGGAAATGCCGAGTTGGATTCATGAATCCAAATTGGCCCTGAAGTGGAGGAGTGGCTGTTTTCTCCACTCCAAGCACTGGTGGTAGAGCATCGAGTCGAGGCACGTTTACAATATGGGCGCTAGTTGGCATTCATGTGAGAAAACCATTGAGAACTTACAGTACAAGAATCAAACTGAACTTGGTGGTCTATATTGCTGAGACTTTGTTTGCACATCCCATTCCTATTATACCTGCAATGCAGTTGCAGGCTTTCAGGCACCGTTAAAACATTCACAGCGCCACTTGGTTTCGCATTCTGTGGAAGTACCCATTTCATGGCAGTTGTATCAACACATGAAGCTCATGATAATTTTTGATGGCAATGTTTGTACCTCCAGTCGTCAGTCAGGATTTTAATTGAGATGTCCCAAGTTTGGTCAAAAGGTTTTCTGTGGGTAAAATTAATGATAGAGCACCTGTTGGGAGCAGCTTGGCTCCACAGAAAATTTCAACTGTACTGATGTTTTGAGGTATGCAATTGTATGTTACCAAAGCTTTACTTGTTTCGTTTGCTGTTTCTTCCAAATTCGCTTGTATTATAGTCACAAATGCATGCATTCAAGATTAAGCGGAAAGGGAAGGGTTCGAGAACTTGGGTTTTGTATTTTCTACACCGCTAAAAGATAAACTGTTCATGCAGTGAAGTTCGTAATATAACAGTGTTTTTTTTTTATATAAATGCTGCTGTGTAAAAACAAAATTTCGTTGTAAATTAGGATGGATTAGGGCGGACTTTAAGAAGCGGCAGATGTTTTTTTTTTTCTTTCTTGTTTTTTTGCCAGAGTCGACCGTCCTTGTCGTCTGAACGTGCAAAGTAGCATAAGCTATGGTGGATGCGAATGTTAAGAAGCGGCACATTTATCTTTTTTTTTTTTTTTGCGAGAGTTGTCCATTTTTGCATTTATAAATCATCGAAAGCATGCGGTCAGCTGTGATCATGACACCGGCTTTTAGAAGGGCAGTACTGGTATATCTAACCTGACCAGATTTGGGCTGCATTTGAGAATTTTATTCACTTATTTTGCATTAACAGGGGCTGCCATATTTGTTACAGCTTACAGTATTTATTATTTTGTTACAGTATTTGATTGTTTTAAATGTTAAAAAGAGGGCTTTAATTTGTGTCTTGTTTCCTTCCTCTTCAGTTCATGCGATGTCAAAATTTCCCCACCTACCTTACTCTATGGTCCAGAGTTTCTTGCGTCACAAATTCAACAATGCAGCGAGTGCATTGAAGAAAGCAAGCAAAGAATCAAACAGGAAGGGTCAGGGTTCGGGCTAGTGGGTAATCTACATGAGGTTCCATAGCGCACATTAAAGAAGGGACAGAACACAAGCGCTCATGTTCGGTCCTTTTCTTGATGCGCGCTATTGAACCTCATGCATAAACAGGAAGTATGTTTCACTTCTCATCCTCTGATAAAAAAAAAAAAAATGCTTCCAAGATTCTAACCCGCACTCCTTTACTCTGAAAAATGGAACTATTATATTCATGTCAGGATCAGATAAAAAAACAGAATGCCCCGTTGTGGTTTCCATTACAGGTTGGTGGCTTTGCCATAATCTACATTTCAAATACGGCGTTTCAGACATTGCGGTTTCCAACTCCAGCTCAGCTTTTTTTACTTTTGTTTTGTCATCATTCATAACCATGTTAAGAAGGAACAAACCATTTGGTTTCTAAAGCTAGTTCTTGTAGCAGTATATGATTGAATGTTAAAAAGCCTACCTTAATTCTTGTTTTCCTTGTTTTCTTCCTTTTCAGTACACGTTGCGTCCAAAGTTTGGAACCTATCCAGATCTGCGGTCCGGACTTTCTACTTGCTTTCGTTTAGCACGAGATCGGTGTTTTGTTACTCTATATATTGGTGTATTGTAGCACTGTTTCTTGAAAATTAAACTCTGTAAATAGATATTGAGTGGCATAGGCGTATTTCCTTTCCATGGACTGTATTGTGATTTAATGATGCGTGATATGGTATGGCAGAAATTGTTTGCTGCGAGTACTATGAAAGACCCCATAGTGGAGGGCTTTGGAAATTTCGACCACCTGGGGTTCTTTAATGTGCACTGACATTGCACAGCACTCAGGCGCCTTGCTTTCCACCTCCATCATAAAGTTGCTGCTGCGGCCGGGATTCGATCCCACATCCTTGGGCACAGAAGTCTTGGATGGATGGAAGGATAGAATATAGGAGCATCCCCTTTGAAACGGGGTGGTAGCAGTAGCTATCATGCTCATTTTTCTCCATATATCTTAATTATTGATTTAGAATAGTTAACTAAACCATCATTCTATTTATTAAATTTTCCTCCTACATTACTAACATTATGTCACTTCTCTGCTTTTAAGGCACCAATCTTCCAGCCGTTTTTTGCTAGTTTCCACCGCCGGCTTATTCACCCGGCCACTGTTATCTCTAAACCCCAGAGCTTCAGGAACAGTGATTGCGCCTGCATCAACTTCCGGATGGATACCATTGCATTCGAGTATAATATGGTCAATTGTTTCACTGGAGTTTCCACATACAGCACATGTGTCATCTCCATTGTTAAACTTCTTTTTGTAGCTGCGTGTTCTAAGGCACCCTGATCTAGCTGCAAAAAGCAGGGCACTGCCTCTTGAGTTATCAAAGAAATCTTCCTTCCTGATCTGCATTTTCCACTTTCGGTATAATTCCACACTCTGTTTCTTTTCTATCGAATTTATCCAATTTTTACCTTCTGTGTTTTTCACCTGTTGCTTCATGCTCTTTATTTCTCCGTCGTTGTTACTAGCATACTAGTTAGTTTCCTAGTTCTTTTCCTCCATTGTGAGTCAACACTTTTTAGGTACAGGTATTTAAATACCTTAGCTGCCCATCTGTTACTGTCCAATTTCCTCAGGCGTTCCTCATATAATATTTTACTCTGAGCTTCCCGTACTTCGAAAAATGCCCAGCCCATATCTCCCTGTACCGCCTCATTTGTAGTTTTGCCGTGGGGGCCTAGTGCTAATCGTCCAACGGATCTCTGATTTGTTTCTAATGTCGACTGTACCTCTGATTTTAGGCACAAAACCGCATTTCCGAAAGTAAGTCCGGGCACCATAATTCCTTTCCAAATACCCCTCAATACCTCATACCTATTCAGTTCAGTTCAGTTTAGTCGTTCAGCCGTGTCCGACTCTTCGTGACCCTATGGACCATGTCACGCCACGCTTTCCGGTCTCTCACTATCTTCCTAACATCACATAACTTTATCTGCAGTGCCACGAGGATGGCATCTAACCAACGCGTTCGCTGCCTACCCCTTCTCCGGCGACCCTCAACCTTTCCCAACATCAAATCTTTCTCCAGTGACTCCTCTCTTCTCATCAGATGACCAAAGTAGCTGAGCTTTAACTTTAAAATTTGACCCTCCAATGAGCAGTCAGGGTTTATGGTCGACAATATCGACTGACTTGATTTTCTGGCAGTCCAAGGAACTCTCAAGAGTCTTCGCCAGCACCACAATTCAAACGCGTCAATTCTTCGGTGGTCAGCCTTTTTCACAGTCCAACTCTCACATCCATACATCACAACTGGAAAGACCATAGCACGAGTTATACGGATCTTGGTTGGCAGACTAATGTCTCTGCTCTTTACTAGGCGATCAAGGCTAACCATTGCTCTCTACCTATTGTATCCCCACAATGCCTTATGCTTCATTATCCCGGCATTCCTTCGCCCTTTGGCCTTAAGTGATTGCTCATGCTTTCCAATGTATGCCAATCCTTCGTTTACCCATACCCCCAAATATTTATATTCTGCTACTCTAGATATTTCAAGGCCTTGAAATTTAAGACCCTGATCAGTTGAGCCGTTGAAAATCATCAGACCCGACATAACTGCGCTGAAACTGAAGCCTAGAGTGTCCCCTTCGTCTCCGCAATACTTAACTAGAGTTTGCAAAGACTCTCGGCTAGGAGCACAATATCGTCTGCATACATCAAACCGGGGAGGCGCTGCTCTACCGCCTTTCCACCTAATCTGTATGACAGGTTAAAACCTAGGTTACTGTCTTGTATCCTCCGTTCCAGGTTTATCATATAAAGCATGAACAGCACCGGTGATAGAGGACAGCCTTGTCTTAATCCTTTGCATACTCTGACATCCTCCGTACTTCTTATCCCTTCCCACGTAATTTCTACTTTGTTATCCCGGTATATTTCCTGTAGGAAATATACCGGGATATAGTCTTGCACCATAACCACAGCACCACCACGGTGGGACATTGCACTCAAATGCTTTAAATAAAGATATAAAGGAAGTTGTGTCACATATATTCAGACTGGGTGGGTAAAATACAGGAACGGAAATAACGGTAAGTTAGCTTAAGTAACATTGACTTTTGAAAACTGTCAACCAAAGAGCATGAAAAAGGGTCATGACAATGGACACAAATGTCGCATTGAGGTGTTTGTCGGTATTGCCCTTCATTTATGTTTCTCGGTAGCTAGTTTTCAACATGTCGGACGTATTTTCAGCATTTGGCAGCTATATTTGTGGTGCATTTTTGCTACATTTTTGTAATGCATCAAAAATATAAGCGCATCAAATTTTTCATATATTTTTAGTGCATTCCGAGAATGGTATAAATTATGCTTTTAGTATATTATTAGTATACTTTTCTTGGTTTGGAAAATATAGCTGCAACATATTTGTAATGCTCCAAAAAATATGAGCGTATCCTATTTTTCATATATTTTTAATCTATTCTAAGGGTACTTTCTGCCAGCATGAAAAATAGGTCAAGTACATTAGTAATACTTTCAAAGTACATTGTCAGTCTATAGGTGGAAGATTTTGTGAACCCTGCCAAGCTGAAGAAAGTACATTTTAATTATGTTAGGAATATACTCAACAGGCAAAAAGCATATTTTAAACATTTTTATATAAAGATATGCAGTGTTGTACTCCTAGTATATTTATAACATATTTGTATCGCATTGGGACAAAAAAATGCGAAATTAATACAAAATAAATACAATGCGTTTGAAGTACATTTTTAGTGTGGCTGTTTTTTGCTAACTTGCAGGCTTTTGTCAGCAGTTTCCTTTGAGACGACCTGTGCCTCTGTAACCCTGATTTTTACATTCTCTTCGCATGGCGAAGGGGGTGAAGTGGTAGCTTCCTCTTCAGGAGGCGTGTTCTCGAGCATTTCTGTGAGGACCTGAAAGAATATGAAATATGCACAACACAAATGCCAGCCTACTATGAAGAAATACATAAAAATTCATGAAAACACTGACAAAAGCATTTTCTTTCTTTAGTATCAATAACCACAGTGCCTTAGACTACATCCAAAGATTAGGAGCCTCAAGGAATTTACTATCCTGAGACGTGCTCTTCCCTGCACTCTGTTCTTTTGCATTGTGAAAAATGTAGTTGCAAGATTCTGTTCAAAAGAAGTCAGATTTATACTGATTAACAGCACAAGAGTGAGTGCAACTTTACTAACGAGCACAGAAAACTACTGCCACTGCACCAATATGGTGCATTTTGACAGATATATGTTCAGAGGGTGAATGAGAGAATACGAAAGTTAAACTCCGACCAAAGGTCTCAGTTTTATGCTGTACAGATATACCCCCGCGTACTACAACGTTGATAGCACGCAATTAAAAAAAAAAAATACTGTCCCACCGCGGTGGCTCAGTGGTTGTTTTGACGAATGTCGTCGAAAGAAAACAGACGGGCTGCCGAGTCACACCTTATTAACTGGTGGGCCTCGTGCCGCCGACTGGTCGCTGCGGCGCACAGGATATGTTCACACGATCCAGTATACAGTTATGGCCCTCGGGTGCCGATTGCTAGGACGCTAATTTCGAGGCAGAGGGATTTGGCCCCGCCACAGCAGATGCAAGGCGCCATGTGTAATATCCGATGTATGGAGATTCGGGCATGAGAAATATTTCCCGAGCCACTATGTCCTTCACATAGCTCTAGTCAGTTCGCGGAACGTTGGACCACACAAGCAAACCACGGACAGGCACAAGGGTACCTTAAACACTTACCTCCCGCCGCTTTCTTTTGGCGAAGGCCGCTCTTGGAGGTGGCGAGGCGTTATTGTTGTGCGGGAACACTGACGGAACGACTCCGGGCTTCAGTCGCGCTGATTTAATTGGAATTCCGAGTGGCCGCATCGTTCCCAAGCTCCGATAATAGTCACTGTCACGGAAATGGTTCGAGCACAACACAGTTGATTTCGTAGGTACGAAATTTTTCCTCTTCACGTCAGAGACCCACCGCGCTGAAAGTTTCTTGTCCTTTGGAAACGTTGTCCCGGCCGCAGGTGTTCGCGCAGCCGAATGCTGCGCAGAACGACAACATGATGGCCACTTGTCGCTACACCCACTCCACACAGAACGCTCGAACTAGAAAAAACAAAAGGCACTAGCAAATGATTACGTTGAATCGTTGTTCGCCACGCCAAAGCGCGAGACGCAGCGGAGCAAGCAATGCGGGACAGGCAGGACGGCCGGCCGGCTCGCGGGTCCCCGTGTACGGCGTCACTTCCGCCAGCTCTCCAATTTTGCCATCCTCCAATCCGGCGCTTCCGGAGGCGACGGGGGCGTGTCCGCGCGGGTTTTTAAAAGGCGATTGCGGCTGTTCTAACGGACAGAATCGAGAAAAAATTTACACATATGATTTTCGAGGTCTTTTCTTACCAACCACAGCATTTCATGCAATTTGATAACCGCTTCAGCTTCCCTTTGAAACCTTGAAAGAGTTTCAAATAGCGATTCCAGCATAGCGCGCTGCTCTAAATGAATACCCAAGCGTGCATGGCGTCTCCAGAGGGACGTAAAGGACTATAGTAAAGGAATTGCGGGGATCGGTTTAAGCACCTGGAATAAGTAGCCTCTTTGTTAAATATCGCACCAATTGCATAGCATGTGAAAATAGCTCCGAAGAGAACCGCGCCCTCCTCTGTACCTCAGTTATCCCGGCGGCCGCTACGCGCGGAGTGGCGAACGTGGCATGGATGGATGGATCGATAGAATATAGGAGCGTCCCCTTTGAAACGGGTGGTAGCAGTAGCTATATCATGCTCATTTTTCTCCCTATATCTTAATTATTGCTTTAGATTGGTTAACCAGGTTATCCAGCTTGTCTCTTCGCTCGTTTCGCTGGCGTTTCAATGGGCGCGTCTAGGACGGGCGCTTGTTTTTGACACATAGGGGCGTTCGCCTGCTTGAAACAAATTTTTTTTTGTTGGAATTATGTACCTCTATATTTCTGCCCATTTTCTAGGTTATAATTCGACTCGGGATTGCATGAATAATTCCTTAATTGATATGCAGCTCTGCTGTTTACGACAAACGCGAGTGAGCGATGCGTAAAGAGCATCCAAAGGAGTGCAAGAGGACTATGGGAGCCTTCACAGCTGCCAACATGTGCAAAGTTCCAGATACTGTCGCGCTGAAAAAAAAAAAAAAAAAAAACACGAACAGAGTTACGTTCGCGCACTCCACGATTTGAATTTTTTCTCGCCGTTCATTTTTTTTTCCGGTTGATAGCAAAGACACGCAAATGTCCAGATTAATTGCATTGCGGACAATTGTAGAAGGCTTTTTATGCAACCCAAATGTAAACATGACGCAAGAAATTTAAACAGCGGAACCCGTAGGCGTGCCTTTGCTCGCATTTCTTTTTATTGCCATTACACGTGCCTGTCTTGCATTACAGCCCAATTTGAAGGTAGGATGCTATAAGGCGATTCCATGTACGATCAAACAAAGGATGGTCGGCCGACCTTATAAATTGATTTTAAAATTTTGATATACTGTTGCCCGATGACTGGAAAGAAGATATCTGCAATTGGATGTGCTGCCAATTTTTTTTTCTTTTTCGGGGCATAGGAAATTAATAATAACGAAGTGGAGTGCCGCGCTTATGTTTTCTGTTGTTTTTGCCAACTTTGGTTATTGATTAGACTGATTACAGAAATTATAATAAAGCAAGGTAGCTGGAAATGGTCTGACTAAAAATATGCATGCTTTTGTTTGTATTCAGATAATTGCTTTTTTTTTTGGGGGGGGGGGGGGGGGGAGGGGGGGTGCAGATTTTTTTATTTATGTGAACAATAAAGGAGAATTTGGTGGCGCACAGCGGTTCCGGCTACTCCTTTTCACCAGATTTGTAAGAATCACCTAGTCTGTTTTTATGAAATCTCCTAAAATAAAATAATTAGTTTTCACAGGAAAGGGAAGGCATAGTATCTGTCACAAATGTTCTGTGGACACCTGAAGGGAAGGGAGGAGTGTGGGAGTGAAAGCGGAAAGAGAGAAAAAGGTGCCGCAGTGGAGGGCTAAGGAGTAATTTCGATCACCTGGGTATCTGACATCACACGGACGCCTCTTCTTTTCGCCTCCATCGAAACGCAGCCGTCGGCTGTCGGGATCGAACCAGGGTGCTCCGGCACAGCAGTCGGGCATCTTATCAACTGCACCACGCGGCGGGGCAAAATCGGGCCTGGAAATGAAATTTTGCCTATTTTGCAGGCCTTTGTCTCGAAAAACGTTTGTGATAGAGCGGCAATCTTCCACACACTGTTCTCAGCATACTTATGTATCAAACTGCGAAAGCTTATATTTACATAATGTTTCAATATAAGATATTGCATAATTTAGTTGCGCTAGTAATTACGGCCACTCCAATAACGCCCTTGCACAAGTCTCAGTGCACGAAGCAGGATTCAAGATTCTACGACATTTGTGAATCGCACACCGTTTTTCAATGTGGCATAATATTGTATTTTGTCATTTATGTCTTGGCGTTGCAAATTATCTGGCAGACAGCGTAGTGAATGATTCGGAAATTCGTACGCGTGGTGTTCCTGATGCGCTTGTGGCATCGGGCAGCACAGAGATGTTTTTTGAGTCTTACCTTCACCAAAACACAGATTGCGCAAAAATACGATAAAGTTCAATGAGCAAGCAACGTATTCCAAATATTACTAGTGAAACGAAGAAATTGTGAAGGTCATGGAGAATTCCCTCATTAAAATAGAATGTTTCTTAGCTGCAGTCGTTTACTTTAATCATTCGACGACGCACATTGCCTTCATTCCTGTGCACAGTTTCTTTGTTTCTTTCATGCAGCCCAGGCTTGCATGCCTGCAAGAAGTGTGAACGGCAGATCGAACGCTCGGCAAAAGCCCCAGTCTGACAGTGCGGTAGCCGTCGTCTGAGATAGACACGCGCATCCGGCTACAGATAGCTTTGCTTTTTTGTGTTCGATACTTCACTTTGCCATTGGAGCGCCACGTTCAAACAGGCGCAGCGCTGTTTCTCGTGTGGCAACGGTGTCGCGCCCACGGGGATAAAGCGGGCGCTCAAACCTCCCCGACAGCGCTTTAATCTTTCTTCCTTCACCGCCATGCAATCGGCGTCTGGTTGCGATGCGAACAAGGGGCGGATAGAATAGCGAACCTTCATTTCACATGCGTTGAACAGCTACCCAAGAGGTGTTGCACCGGCGGCATGATGTCATGAAGCTTCTCTTTAATTGGCCAGACGTGGCCACAATCCGCTAGAAGCGCGCCTGATGGGTGGTCCGGAGCGGTGAGCGCAGCGTGTCGTCCGCTCAAGCAGACGACGCGTCTCTGTTTGCTCGGAAATGGAGTTATTTGTTTAGTCAGCGTTACGAAGGTTTCTATCTGCTCAGAAGTTGGGGTGTAAATATCGCAAAATAAATATCTAAGAGTTAAGACCTTTTATTGCTGATTTAAGTGCGAAATTATAAGCGCCCGCGCCGGTGCTTCATAGGCACGCCAGCAGAAGCGGCGGAGAGGATGGCCCCCAGAACACGTGCTGACCCTCGCGGCTGCCCTCTCTTCTGATCACACTAAGCGGCCGCGCGCTCGCTGCAGCGCGGCCGCGCCGTCGTAGTAGTAGCACCTCTCTTTCTTCCACCGTGCCCCAGAGCTTCAGGAACAGGGATTGCGCCTGCATAATCTACCGGATGGATACCATTACATTCGAGTATAATATGGTCATTGTTTCACTGGAGGTACCATATACAGCACATTGTTAAATTTCTTTTTGTAGCTGCGTGCTCTAAGGCACACTGATCTAGCTTCAAAAAGTAGGGCACTGCCTCTTGAGTTATCAAAGAAATCTTCCTTCCTGATCTGCATTTTCCACTTTCGATATAATTCCACACTCTGTTTCTTTTCCATCGAGTTTCTCCAGTTTTTACCTTCTGTGTTTTTCACCTGTTGCTTAATGCTCTGTATTTCTCCGTCCTTGTGACTAGCGTACTTACTAGTTAGTTTCCTAGTTCTTTTCCTCCATTGTGAGTCAACGCTTTATAAGTACAGGTATTTAAATACTCTAGCTGCCCATCTGTTACTGTCTAATTTCCTCAGGCGTTCCTCATATAATATTTTACTCTGAGCTTCCTGTACTTCGAAAGATGCCCAGCCCATATCTCCCTGTACCGCCTCATTTGTAGTTTTGCCGTGGGCACCTAGTGCAAATCGTCCAACGGATCTCTGATTTATTTCTAATGTCGACTGTACCTCTGATTTTAGGCTAAAAACCGCATTTCCGAAAGTAAGTCCGAGCACCGTAATTCCTTTCCAAATACCCCTCAAAACCTCATACCTATTGTATCCCCACAATGCCTTATGCTTCATTATCCCGGCATTCCTTCGCCCTTTTGCCTTAAGTGATTGCTCATGCTTTCCAATGTATGCCAATCCTTCGTTTACCCATACCCCCAGATATTTATATTCTGCTACTCTAGGTATTTCATGGCCTTGTATTTTAACACCCTGATCAGTTGAGCCGTTGAAAATCATCAGACCCGACTTAACTGCGCTGAAACTGAAGCGAGAGCGTCCCCTTCGTCTCCGCAATAGTTAACAATTCTTGCAATTCTTCCAGACTCTCAGCTAATAGCACAATATCGTCTGCATACATCAAACCGGGGAGGCGGTATAGACCGCCTTTCCACCTAATCTATATGATAGGTTAAAACCTAGGTTGCTGTCTTGTATCCTCTTGTTCCAGGTTTATCATATAATGCATGAACAGCAACCTTGATAGAGGACAGCCTTGTCTTAATCCTTTGCATACTTTGACATCTTGCGTACTTCTTATCCCTTTCCAGGTAATATCTACTTTGTTATCCCGGTATAGTTCCTGTAAGAACTCTATTATCTCATAACCGATACCTTTTTCTTTTAATATGTTCCACAGGAGTTCCCTGCTTACATTGTCGTACGCCCCGTTTGTGTCCAGGAAGGCCAAATACAAAGGATCTATTTTCCACTCTAGATATTTCGATGCATCGGGTAAGCACGCACAGGCTATCATCTAAGCGCCTCTCCGAGCATCTTGTTACTTTCTACCCATGCTTGCACCTTTAATTTCAGCGCCTGCATGGCTAACCTGTACATCCCTGTTGCACGTCGCGTCCTCTCGCGGAAGTCGGTGGCTGCCATCATTCTTCAGACAAAGATCGCTTGTGTTTCACTACTTGGTGCGATATATGTCAGGGATACACATAAGCTCTGCTTTTAAGCGTATGACGCAACATTGTTAACAGCTTTAGTCGGCAGCTACACTTAAGAGTCTTCTGCATATTGATTTTCAAGCTTACCTTTCTACTTTTCCTGTCTAGGTCATCAATCATTATTTGCAGTTCATCCCCGAGTTGCTTACCAAGGCAATGTGATCAGCAAATCGCAGATTACTGAGGTATTCTCCATCTACCCTTATCCATAACTGCTCCCATTCCAAGTCTCTGAATACTTCCTCTAAGCAAGCTGTGAATAGTACTGGGGAGATTGTGTCTCCTTGCCTAACACCTTTCTTTATCAGAATTTTGTTACTTTCTTTATGCAGAACTATGGTTGCTGTGCAGTGACTTCCGGCACTTTCCGGCACTTTCACGTTCGGCTCGTCTACCCCCTGATTTCGCAATGCCTGCATCGCCGCCGAGGTTTCAACTGAGTGAAGTGCTTTTTCGTAATCAATGAATGCTATGTATAAGGGCTGGTTATATTCCGAGCATTTCTCTATCACCTGATTGATGGTATGGATATGATCGATAGTAGAGTACCGTTTCCGAAACCCTGCTTGATACTTTGCTTGATTGGAGTCTAAGGTTGCCCTGATTCTATTAGCGATTACCTTAGTAAACACCTTATACGTAACAGACAGTAAGCTGATTGGTCTGTAATTTTTAAGGGCCTTAGCATCCCCTTTCTTATGAATGAGGATAATGTTTGCATTCTTCCATGGTTCCGATACCGTCGATGACACCAGGCACTGCGTATACAGGGTGGCCAGTTTTTCTAGCACGATATCCCCCTCGTCCTTCAGCAAATCTGTAGTTAGCTGATCCTCTCCAGCTGATTTCCTCCTTTTCATAGTTTCTAGTGCTTTCTTGACCTCGTCTTTCGTCACTGATGGAACGTCTGACTGTTTTTCCCTACCGGATATCTCATTACGGTCCTGACTACTTTGGCTACTGTAGAGATGTGTATAGAACTCCTCGGCTACTTTGACTATCTTGTCCATATTCGTGATGACGTTTCCCGCCTTGTCCCTTATCGCATACATCTGGTTTTTGCCTATGGCCAATTTCTTCTTTACCGCTTTAAAGCTTTCCCCGTTCTTTACAGCATGCTAAATTTTCTCCATGTTATACTTCCTTATATTGGCCACCTTGCGCTTATTGATTAGCTTTGATATCTCAGCCAATTCGATCTGGTCTGTTGGATTGGAAGCTGTCATACTCTGGCGTTTCTTAATCAAATCTTTCGTCTCCTTAGACAGCTTACCGGTATCCTCTCTAACTATCCTACCGCCTACTTCTACTGCGCACTCAGTAATGATATCTCTGAAATTATTGTTCCTTGCTTCTAGGATAATGTCGCCATCCTCGGTTAGAGCTGAATACCTATTCTGTAACGAAATCCTGAACTCTTCTGCCCTCCTCCTCACCGCTAAATTCATGGGATTAGGGGTGCACAAAACACAGGATGAACTATGGGGGGGGGGGGGGGGGGAACTACCGCCATTCCTGATCAGGGTTAGCTTTTTGTGCAGAAGACTTGTGGCTGCTGTGCGGTTTCCATATACCATTATAGCGTTTCTACATATGCCTTTCCTATGCCATGGTTATGTAATGCATACATGATTGATGCTTAGACTAAATCAAATGCTTGTAATATAAGCAGGTTGTATGTAGGGGTTGCTTACCGTATTTATACGATTATAGCACGAGTTACTTTCTTTAGAAATTGCATCACTGAAACAGCACTTCATGCTGTGTTCAGAAGCAATATCTGAATTTAACACTTTTACTTTTTTTGCTGGTCATCAAGATAGCTTTACCACCAGGCAAGCCAGTTGCGAAGAGAAGGCAAATTTCCGGCAACTTCGAGGCTGTAAAATGAGGCAACGGTAAAAAAAAAAGTAACCATAGAGAAAGACCAAAAGGTGGAAGTGAAAAAAATAATAAAAAGCTGTAGTTATTGAGGGTTCGAGCTCTCCTGTTTAATATCATTACATCATGGCCAATGGGCAAAACATGCAGGGAGAGATGCGGGATTCTAAGCGAGAGAAGAAAGCATGTAGTGCTTAGCAAATCGTGTCTAATCAAGAGGGGGGAAACGAGTAGTGACAGTGAATAAACCACTCGGATACTTTTCTTTTGGATTTTTAAGTGCAGTCTCCTTTATTGTCACATCCCCAGCTATGGTTGCCTTTAATGTTACGATTTCATGTTATAATCGTGAGCTTGTGTTGGAATCGTGACAGAATTTTTTTGTTTTTATTCTCGACACAAACTCTTCCCTCACATCATATATTCATTACGGAATTGTTTACTCTAAATACTGTATATTCTGTGGTTCCTCTTTCATCTGATTGGTGCCGTGAACATCGGCTGTGGTCAAGTGGTGTGCCTGAAATCCAGCCTGGCCTTTTTGTTCATTAAAGTCTAGGTTTCCTCTTAATCTATCGGTGATTACCACACTGAATACATTTAAACCCAGTTATAACCTAACTACGACAGGTCTGCAGTTTTATTTCTTGGTTCTGTGAAATTTTTGCGTGAAGAAGAGTGGAAACCAAAATAAGGAGTACATATAAGTGAAATCACCGTGGGAATGTTTACAGTAAACCCCCATTTCTCGTAACCATAAACTTGGGAAAAAACATTTTGCAATTGCACTGTTAGAGCAACTGTGGCAGCAGCCTCCACCATCCCCGCTGCAGTTCGCGCAACATGGTTATGAGAGGTGTTAGGAGGGTGGCCAGAGACACCTCGCCTGGGAATTGCTTGAGCCTGACTGGCCGTGAAGGCACCTGTGTCTTCACGTATGTCCCCGCTCTGTCTGCGCAGCACAGCCGCCCCAGGAAATACATACTTGCCCCTCACATTGCCACTGCTTTCCTCCGTCCCCATTCCAACATGCGAGAGCTGTCATTGGAATCTTGCGAGCAGTTGCATGGTTGTGCTGTTTACCTTTAAATCTGTCAGTGAAGAAGTTAGTGATAGATACTGATTGATCATGATAGTTAGTGACATTGATGATAATGACAGAGATTACTATGATGTCATGGCCGAAACTTACACCATCATGACATCACATTCAATCATGACGTTACCAGGCGACTCGAGCACATGTGAAGGTTAACCCGATCCAGTCGTCAGTGCAGCGCCTTTCATTTGGCGTTTGCTCAAACGCCACATGACACAGCATACAAAGGCAGACGCAGTACAGCAAGCATCAGCAGCACTTCAAATTGGTTTACAGGAAAGAAAAGGCGTAGTATCTCACACTTCTCCACGAACACCTGAATCCAGCCATGAGGAAAACGAGGGAGGTGGTGCCATAGTGGAGGGCATCAGACCACCGTGCAATAAAGGCTTTCACCTCATTGCTCTTTAGTGGTCCAAAGTGCCCCTAGAGTTTTTACTTTTCGCTCGTATGAGCATTCAGTTCAGTGCTGCATAGTGTGATGTTAAAAAGGCACGAGTACCAGGGACCGATGCATTTGTCACCTGCAGTCGCTCATTGCGACCTTGGCTGTTCCTTTTATGTTATTTTGTGTTTGTCATGACACATTCATGTGTTACCCCGCCGGGCGTACCCGGGTTCGAACCCGACCTCGGCGGCTGCGTTTCGATGGAGGCGAAACGAAGTGGCGTCCGTGTGCTGTGCGATGTCAGCGCACGTTAAAGATCCCCAGGTGGTCGAAATTACTCCGTAGCCCTCCACTACGGCTCCTCCTTCTATCTTTCCACTTTCACTCCCATCTTCCTCCCTTCCCTTACGGCGCGGTTGCGGTGTCCACAGAACACAAGTGAGACAGTTACCGTGCCTTTCCCTTCCTATAAATAAATCAGATTTTTTTTTTTACCCCGCCGGGTTGGCGCAGTGGTTAGGGCGCTTCCTGAGAATGCGGGATCGAATCCTGGCCTCGGCGACCGCTTTTCGATGGAGGCGAAAAGCAAGGCGACAGTGTGCTGTGGAATGTCAGTGCACGTTAAAGAACCCCAGGTGGTCCAAATTTCCGGAGTCCTCCACTACAGCGTCTCTCATAGCCTGAGTCGCTTTGGGACGTTAAACCCCACAAACCATTCATGTGGTTCTGCCAGATATACAGCAACTTGGCACTAGCTAACAGGAAGTCACTCTAGAGAGTAGCTGGTAAATGGTATTATATTGCGCAGGGCCACTCTAGCATTTTTGTTTTTTTTTTTCCCGGAAGCGTAAATGGAATTAATTTTGACTCGGGCAATTCGCAATTTGAACGCCTATGCTCTTCTCCAGCGTAGCTCTGTGCCTGCACTTCACTGCAGTGCAGGCTTGAGCCAGCGGCAAACGTATACACAACCAGCGCTGCCAGCTTTGGCGAATTTGTCTGCTCGAGATTGTGGTTACAAAAAATAAAAATGAGCATCAATAACCCCGCATGCTCACTTGAGATGCAGACTAAAGGTCGTTCCTGCAGGAAGCATATTCAAATTCAGATGTGGGTTTCAGTTTGAGCACGAGCAGAGTGGTGAGTGGTTTTCCACATTAACAGTATTGAGCTGCCCTTCTGCCAGGAAGTGCTCTTTGCGAACTGATAAGTACAGTAGAACCCCATTATAGTAGTCACCGGGACCGGCCAAAATCTTACTCAGTTAGTTAGTGATCAGTGATATCAGTTGTTAGTGATGACATGGTCCTGAAGATACTATCTCGTAATTTAAGTCTGCTTTATGAATAGAACACTCTAAAATGCCTTCCATCTCTGTCTTATCGTCTCTGTGCCATTTCCTGTTTCATTTTTTTTACAGCTTGTAGAAGGACCTGTTTAGCATGAATGCAACATAGATACGAGTGCAGCCGAGCTTGATTTCAGCTGAGAACCAAAGCATTGCGTGAGCGCGGCATCATCTTCCGCTGTTTCCTTCTTTTAAGAGGCAATAGATGAAAAATGTGCGACAGTCCAGCACTGCAAAACCGCACAAGCCACGCCTCCAATTCTTGCCACTCCTCCTTCGTGCTGAACAGTGTTGTGTGAATGTTCGGCCGTTTCTTCGCTTCCCTTTTTCTTGCTGCACTTTTACTCTATCTTTAAGTGACCGGCCGTCTTCTTTTTGTGTTTGTAGTCAGCTTTACTTTTTTCCCCCTACGCGCTGTATGCTTTCCCTCACGACTCCAAGGCCTTAAAGTTGGCTGCTTCTCAGTTCTGATGAGCCTAGCGGTAAAACCATAAAAAAAATAAGCACAAATTTCTTTTTAAGAAAAAAAAATTCCTTGCGATTCTAAGTAATGCGTGTGCAGCAATGTCATTTCGTGGGAAGTCGACGCCGCGGCCAGACTTTGTTTAGTATAACCTAGTTTTACCAAACGCACCCTTACTATATGATGGGACCTCAGTTTCACTTTACTATAGCAGGGTTCTACTGTACAATGATAACCGGTCATAGAGACTCCTCCATATTTCACGAGTGGAATGGAGTCCAGTTTTGTGCCCATTGCAGAAACACTGGAGAAGGTGCTTTGGAGCAACACCTAGCCTTCAGGGGCCGTACAAAAATCTTAACAGTGACATCCTACGAGACATTCAGAAGAACTTGTCCAAGAAAAAGTATAGACAATCAATACGATCTTTCAGGGGAGTATGTGCTAGGAGTTAGCATTGCTGTTATCGATGTCGCTGATGGGTTACGACCATGCAAGCAGGTAGTGCCACCTAATCTACAAATCACAGTGCGACACATATTGTACCCGTTCTCCACCCTCTGCCCCCTACCTTCTTTTCATCATCCCTCTTGTCTCTACTTTGCCACCTGCCAATCAAGGTCTCAAAGGGACGAACAAGCCACCACTTGAAGGATACCAAATTTTGGTTACATGTTAATATGACAGCAGGGAAGCTGAAGCACCTTTCGAAGAAATTGAGTTTTCGGCAGCATTTAGTTGTTTTTGGTCCACTGAACAACAATATCGCATTAAAAAAGGGCTTAAATAAACGCAAACAGCTGTTCTTTTTTAGAAGAAAACGCGCGCCAGCGCCTCAGGGCGCCGAGCGAACGCCACTGTCGCCTGTGAGTGGTCGGGACCGTCGTGACGTCATCTACGGGTGTCCCGCGGGTCTCCGGCCTGCACCGACGGCGTTGCTGCGTACTGCGTTGCTAGCGCGTTGCTTCAGTTGGCTGGAAGGCCTAGTCTTGAAAATTATGGATAGTGCGGGCAGTAGTGAACAGTTTGGACTCTCGACATATATGCTCGAGCCATCAGCGGCTGCAGAAAACGGTGGAACCAACGACGCCGCGGAGTGCGCCGATGGAGAAAGTGACGCCGCGACATTTTCACGGGTTGGAAATCTCCTCTGGTACGTATGTTTTGCATAGGTGCTTGTTTTTACATATCTTTGCGAGGTAGATGTGCAAGTGGTAATAAACTAAATCACGTCGAAAAGCTGTTGCTTACTGGCTGCTGCATAACAGCCAAAACACCAGAAACCCGTAATATCGAATTCAAAACGCCGGCATGCTTACACGAGTCATGCGAGGTAAAGCATTTGTTTTTCATTTATTTAGAGCACGGTGGATGCATAGCAAACTGTTGGCGGCCGCACCACAACTTGCAGGCTTTTGTCAGCAGTTTCCTTTGAGACGACCTGTGCCTCAGTAAGCCTGATTTTTACATTCTCTTCGCATGGCGAAGGGGGTGAAGTGGTAGCTTCTTCTTCAGGAGGCGTGTTCTCGAGCATTTCTGCGAGGACCTGAAAGAATATGAAATATGCACCAAGGTAATACACGCAAAGCCTTACAGGCACTTTTAGGCATGATGTGCAAAACGCGGTCATCCAGCTTGCTCGGGTTAGGCTCAGAACTGCGATTCAAGTTTGCACATAGCGGCTAAAACGAATCGCAACAAGTTAATATACACACAGCTTTACAGGCACTTTTAGGCATGATGTGCAAAACGCTGTCATGCAGCTTGCTCGGGTTAGGCTCAGAACCGCGATTCAAGTTTGCACGTAGCGGCTCAAACGAATCGCAACAAGTTAA
The DNA here is from genome assembly GCF_055883805.1 of Amblyomma maculatum. Classification (NCBI taxonomy): domain Eukaryota; kingdom Metazoa; phylum Arthropoda; class Arachnida; order Ixodida; family Ixodidae; genus Amblyomma; species Amblyomma maculatum. Next base: position 12,339,749 of record NC_139348.1, read on the forward strand.
TACACACCACGCCTTACAGGCACTTTTAGGCAAGATGTGCAAAACGGGGTCTTCCAGCTTGCGCGGGTTAGGCTCAGAAATGCGATTCAAGTTTGCACGTAGCGGCTCAAACGAATCGCGAGAAGTTAATACACACAAAGCCTTACAGGCTCTTTTAGGCATGATGTGCAAAACGCGGTCATCCAGCTTGCTCGGGTTAGGCTCAGAAATGCGATTCAAGTTTGCACATAGCGGCTAAAACGAATCGGAACAAGTTAATACACACAAGGCCGTACAGGCACTTTTAGGCATGATGTGCAAATAGGCGTCACTCAAGCTTGCGTGGGTTAGGCTCAGAACTGCGATTCAAGTTTGCACATAGCGGCTAAAACGAATCGCAACAAGTTAATACACACAACGCCTTACAGGCAATTTTAGGCATGATGTGCAAAACGGGGTCATCCAGCTTGCTCGGGTTAGGCTCAGAAATGCGATTCAAGTTTGCACATAGCGGCTAAAACGAATCGCAACAAGTTATTACACACACAGCTTTACAGGCACTTTTAGGCATGATGTGCAAAGCGCGGTCATCCAGCTTTCTCGGGTTAGGCTCAGAACTGCGATTCAAGTTTGCACGTAGCGGCTCAAACGAATCGCAACAAGTTAATACACACACAGCTTTACAGGCACTTTTAGGCATGATGTGCAAAACGCGGTCATCCAGCTTGCACGGGTTAGGCTCAGAAGTGCGGTTCAAGTTTGCACGTAGCGGCTAAAACGAATCGGAACAAGTTAATACACACAAGGCCTTACAGACACTTTTAGGCATGATGTGCAAATAGGCGTCACTCAAGCTTGCGCGGGTTAGGCTCAGAACTGCGATTCAAGTTTGCACGTAGCGGCTCAAACGAATCGCAACAAGTTAATACACACAAAGCCTTACAGGCTCTTTTAGGCATGATGCGCAAAACGCGGTCATCCAGCTTGCTCGGGTTAGGCTCAGAAATGAGATTCAAGTTTGCACATAGCGGCTAAAACAAATCGCAACAAGTTAATACACACAACGCCTTACAGGCACTTTAAGGCATGATGTGCAAAACGGGGTCTTCCAGCTTGCGCGGGTTAGGCGCAGAACTGCGATTCATGTTCGCATATAGCTGCTAAAACGAATCGGAATACACAACGCCTTACAGGCACATCTAGGCATGATATGCAAATAGGCGTCACTCAAGCTTGTTCTGGTTAGGCTCAGAACTGCGATTCAAGTTTGCACATAGCGGCTAAAACGAATCGCAACAAGTTAATACACACAACGCCTTACAGGCACTTTTAGGCATGATGGGCAAAACGGCTTCATCCAGCTTGTGCGGGTTAGGCGCAAAACTTCGATTTAAGTTTGCACATAGCGGCTCAGACGAATCGCACCAAGGTAATACAGACAAAGCCTTACAGGCACTTTTAGGCATGATGTCCAAAACGCGGTCATCCAGCTTGCTCGGGTTAGGCTCAGAACTGCGATTCAAGTTCGCACATAGCGGCTAAAACAAATCGCAACAAGGTAATACACACAACGCCTTACAGGCACTTTAAGGCATGATGTGCAAAACGGCTTCATCCAGCTTGCGTGGGTTAGGCGCAGAACCGCGATTCAAGTTTGCACGTAGCGGCTCAAACGAATCGCAACAAGTTAATACACACCACGCCTTACAGGCACTTTTAGGCAAGATGTGCAAAACGGGGTCTTCCAGCTTGCGCGGGTTGGGCTCAGAAATGCGATTCAAGTTTGCACGTAGCGGCTCAAACGAATCGCAAGAAGTTAATACACACAAAGCCTTACAGGCTCTTTTAGGCATGATGTGCAAAACGCGGTCATCCAACTTGCTCGGGTTAGGCTCAGAAATGCGATTCAAGTTTGCACATAGCGGCTAAAACGAATCGGAACAAGTTAATACACACAAGGCCGTACAGGCACTTTTAGGCATGATGTGCAAATAGGCGTCACTCAAGCTTGCGTGGGTTAGGCTCAGAACTGCGATTCAAGTTTGCACATAGCGGCTAAAACGAATCGCAACAAGTTAATACACACAACGCCTTACAGGCAATTTTAGGCATGATGTGCAAAACGGGGTCATCCAGCTTGCTCGGGTTAGGCTCAGAAATGCAATTCAAGTTTGCACATAGCGGCTAAAACGAATCGCAACAAGTTATTACACACACAGCTTTACAGGCACTTTTAGGCATGATGTGCAAAGCGCGGTCATCCAGCTTGCTCGGGTTAGGCTCAGAACTGCGATTCAAGTTTGCACGTAGCGGCTCAAACGAATCGCAACAAGTTAATACACACAAGGCCTTACAGACACTTTTAGGCATGATGTGCAAAACGCGGTCATCCAGCTTGCACGGGTTAGGCTCAGAAGTGCTGTTCAAGTTTGCACGTAGCGGCTAAAACGAATCGGAACAAGTTAATACACACAAGGCCTTACAGACACTTTTAGGCATGATGTGCAAAGCGCGGTCATCCAGCTTGCTCGGGTTAGGCTCAGAACTGCGATTCAAGTTTGCACGTAGCGGCTCAAACGAATCGCAACAAGTTAATACACACACAGCTTTACAGGCACTTTTAGGCATGATGTGCAAAACGCGGTCATCCAGCTTGCACGGGTTAGGCTCAGAAGTGCTGTTCAAGTTTGCACGTAGCGGCTAAAACGAATCGGAACAAGTTAATACACACAAGGCCTTACAGACACTTTTAGGCATGATGTGCAAATAGGCGTCACTCAAGCTTGCGCGGGTTAGGCTCAGAACTGCGATTCAAGTTTGCACGTAGCGGCTCAAACGAATCGCAACAAGTTAATACACACAAAGCCTTACAGGCTCTTTTAGGCATGATGCGCAAAACGCGGTCATCCAGCTTGCTCGGGTTAGGCTCAGAAATGAGATTCAAGTTTGCACATAGCGGCTAAAACAAATAGCAACAAGTTAATACACACAACGCCTTACAGGCACTTTAAGGCATGATGTGCAAAACGGGGTCTTCCAGCTTGCGCGGGTTAGGCGCAGAACTGCGATTCATGTTCGCATATAGCTGCTAAAACGAATCGGAACACACGCCTTACAGGCACTTTTAAGCATGATGTGCAAATAGGCGTCACTCAAGCTTGCGCGGGTTAGGCTCCGAACTGCGATTCAAGTTCGCACATAGCGGGTAAAACGAATCGCAACAAGTTAATACGCACAAAGCCTTACAGGCACTTTTAGGCATGATGTGCAAAAGCGGTCATCCAGCTTGCGCGGGTTAGGATCAGAAATTCGATTCAAGTTTGCACGTAGCGGCTCGAACAAATCGCAACAAGTTAATACACACAACGCCTTACAGGCACTTTTAGGCATGATGTGCAAAACGCCGTCATCCAGCTTGCGCGGGTTAGGCTCAGAAATGCGATTCAAGTTTGCACGTAGCGGCTAAAACTAATCGCACCAAGGTAATACACACAAAGCCTTACAGGCACTTTTAGGCGTGATGTCCAAAACGCGGTCATCCAACTTGCTCGGGTTAGGCTCAGAACTGCGATTCAAGTTTGCACATAGCGGCTAAAACAAATCGCAACAAGTTAATACACACAACGCCTTACAGGCACTTTAAGGCATGATGTGCAAAACGGGGTCTTCCAGCTTGCGCGGGTTAGGCGCAGAACTGCGATTCATGTTCGCATATAGCTGCTAAAACGAATCGGAATACACAACGCCTTACAGGCACATTTAGGCATGATATGCAAATAGGCGTCACTCAAGCTTGTTCTGGTTAGGCTCAGAACTGCTATTCAAGTTTGCACATAGCGGCTAAAACGAATCGCAACAAGTTAATACACACAACGCCTTAAAGGCACTTTTAGGCATGATGGGCAAAACGGCTTCATCCAGCTTGCGTGGGTTAGGCGCAGAACTTCGATTTAAGTTTGCACATAGCGGCTCAGACGAATCGCAACAAGTTGATACACACAACGCCTTACAGGCAATTTTAGGCATGATGTGCAAAACGGGGTCATCCAGCTTGCGAGGGTTAGGCGCAGAACTGCGATTCAAGTTCGCATATAGCTGCTAAAACGAATCGGAACACACGCCTTACAGGCACTTTTAAGCATGATGTGCAAATAGGCGTCACTCAAGCTTGCTCGGGTTAGGCTCAAAACTGCGATTCAAGTTTGCACATAGCGGGTAAAACGAATCGCAACAAGTTAATACACACAAAGCCTTACAGGCACTTTTAGGCATGATGTGCAAAACGCGGTCATCCAGCTTGCGCGGGTTAGGCTCAGAAATTCGATTCAAGTTTGCACGTAGCGGCTCAAACGAATCGCAACAAGTTAATACACACAACGCCTTACAGGCACTTTTAGGCATGATGTGCAAAACGCCGTCATCCAGCTTGCGCGGGTTAGGCTCAGAAATGCGATTCAAGTTTGCACGTAGCGGCTAAAACGAATCGCACCAAGGTAATACACGCAAAGCCTTACAGGCACTTTTAGGCATGATGTGCAAAACGCGGTCATCCAGCTTGCTCGGGTTAGGCTCAGAACTGCGATTCAAGTTCGCACATAGCGGCTAAAACGAATCGCAACAAGTTAATATACACACAGCTTTACAGGCACTTTTAGGCATGTGCAAAACGCGGTCATCCAGCTTGCTCGGGTTAGGCTCAGAACCGCGATTCAAGTTTGCACGTAGCGGCTCAAACGAATCGCAACAAGTTAATACACACCACGCCTTACAGGCACTTTTAGGCAAGATGTGCAAAACGGGGTCTTCCAGCTTGCGCGGGTTAGGCTCAGAAATGCGATTCAAGTTTGCACATAGCGGCTAAAACGAATCGCAACAAGTTAATATACACACAGCTTTACAGGCACTTTTAGGCATGTGCAAAACGCGGTCATCCAGCTTGCTCGGGTTAGGCTCAGAACCGCGATTCAAGTTTGCACGTAGCGGCTCAAACGAATCGCAACAAGTTAATACACACCACGCCTTACAGGCACTTTTAGGCAAGATGTGCAAAACGGGGTCTTCCAGCTTGCGCGGGTTAGGCTCAGAAATGCGATTCAAGTTTGCACGTAGCGGCTCAAACGAATCGCAAGAAGTTAATACACACAAAGCCTTACAGGCTCTTTTAGGCATGATGTGCAAAACGCGGTCATCCAGCTTGCTCGGGTTAGGCTCAGAAATGCGATTCATGTTTGCACGTAGCGGCTAAAACTAATCGCACCAAGGTAATACACACAAAGCCTTACAGGCACTTTTAGGCATGATGTCCAAAACGCTGTCATCCAGCTTGCTCGGGTTAGGCTCAGAACTGCGATTCAAGTTTGCACATAGCGGCTAAAACAAATCGCAACAAGTTAATACACACAACGCCTTACAGGCACTTTAAGGCATGATGTGCAAAACGGCTTCATCCAGCTTGCGTGGGTTAGGCTCAGAAATGCGATTCAAGTTTGCACGTAGCGGCTCAAACGAATCGCAAGAAGTTAATACACACAAAGCCTTACAGGCTCTTTTAGGCATGATGTGCAAAACGCGGTCATCCAGCTTGCTCGGGTTAGGCTCAGAAATGCGATTCAAGTTTGCACATAGCGGCTAAAACGAATCGGAACAAGTTAATACACACAAGGCCGTACAGGCACTTTTAGGCAAGATGTGCAAATAGGCGTCACTCAAGCTTGCGTGGGTTAGGCTCAGAACTGCGATTCAAGTTTGCACATAGCGGCTAAAACGAATCGCAACAAGTTAATACACACAACGCCTTACAGGCAATTTTAGGCATGATGTGCAAAACGGGGTCATCCAGCTTGCTCGGGTTAGGCTCAGAAATGCAATTCAAGTTTGCACATAGCGGCTAAAACGAATCGCAACAAGTTATTACACACACAGCTTTACAGGCACTTTTAGGCATGATGTGCAAAGCGCGGTCATCCAGCTTGCTCGGGTTAGGCTCAGAACTGCGATTCAAGTTTGCACGTAGCGGCTCAAACGAATCACAACAAGTTAATACAAGGCCTTACAGACACTTTTAGGCATGATGTGCAAAACGCGGTCATCCAGCTTGCACGGGTTAGGCTCAGAAGTGCTGTTCAAGTTTGCACGTAGCGGCTAAAACGAATCGGAACAAGTTAATACACACAAGGCCTTACAGACACTTTTAGGCATGATGTGCAAAGCGCGGTCATCCAGCTTGCTCGGGTTAGGCTCAGAACTGCGATTCAAGTTTGCACGTAGCGGCTCAAACGAATCGCAACAAGTTAATACACACACAGCTTTACAGGCACTTTTAGGCATGATGTGCAAAACGCGGTCATCCAGCTTGCACGGGTTAGGCTCAGAAGTGCTGTTCAAGTTTGCACGTAGCGGCTAAAACGAATCGGAACAAGTTAATACACACAAGGCCTTACAGACACTTTTAGGCATGATGTGCAAATAGGCGTCACTCAAGCTTGCGCGGGTTAGGCTCAGAACTGCGATTCAAGTTTGCACGTAGCGGCTCAAACGAATCGCAACAAGTTAATACACACAAAGCCTTACAGGCTCTTTTAGGCATGATGCGCAAAACGCGGTCATCCAGCTTGCTCGGGTTAGGCTCAGAAATGAGATTCAAGTTTGCACATAGCGGCTAAAACAAATCGCAACAAGTTAATACACACAACGCCTTACAGGCACTTTAAGGCATGATGTGCAAAACGGGGTCTTCCAGCTTGCGCGGGTTAGGCGCAGAACTGCGATTCATGTTCGCATATAGCTGCTAAAACGAATCGGAACACACGCCTTACAGGCACTTTTAAGCATGATGTGCAAATAGGCGTCACTCAAGCTTGCGCGGGTTAGGCTCAGAACTGCGATTCAAGTTCGCACATAGCGGGTAAAACGAATCGCAACAAGTTAATACGCACAAAGCCTTACAGGCACTTTTAGGCATGATGTGCAAAACGCGGTCATCCAGCTTGCGCGGGTTAGGATCAGAAATTCGATTCAAGTTTGCACGTAGCGGCTCGAACAAATCGCAACAAGTTAATACACACAACGCCTTACAGGCACTTTTAGGCATGATGTGCAAAACGCCGTCATCCAGCTTGCGCGGGTTAGGCTCAGAAATGCGATTCAAGTTTGCACGTAGCGGCTAAAACTAATCGCACCAAGGTAATACACACAAAGCCTTACAGGCACTTTTAGGCATGATGTCCAAAACGCGGTCATCCAGCTTGCTCGGGTTAGGCTCAGAACTGCGATTCAAGTTTGCACATAGCGGCTAAAACAAATCGCAACAAGTTAATACACACAACGCCTTACAGGCACTTTAAGGCATGATGTGCAAAACGGGGTCTTCCAGCTTGCGCGGGTTAGGCGCAGAACTGCGATTCATGTTCGCATATAGCTGCTAAAACGAATCGGAATACACAACGCCTTACAGGCACATTTAGGCATGATATGCAAATAGGCGTCACTCAAGCTTGTTCTGGTTAGGCTCAGAACTGCTATTCAAGTTTGCACATAGCAGCTAAAACGAATCGCAACAAGTTAATACACACAACGCCTTAAAGGCACTTTTAGGCATGATGGGCAAAACGGCTTCATCCAGCTTGCGTGGGTTAGGCGCAGAACTTCGATTTAAGTTTGCACATAGCGGCTCAGACGAATCGCAAAAAGTTGATACACACAACGCCTTACAGGCAATTTTAAGCATGATGTGCAAAACGGGGTCATCCAGCTTGCGAGGGTTAGGCGCAGAACTGCGATTCAAGTTCGCATATAGCTGCTAAAAAGAATCGGAACACACGCCTTACAGGCACTTTTAAGCATGATGTGCAAATAGGCGTCACTCAAGCTTGCTCGGGTTAGGCTCAAAACTGCGATTTAAGTTTGCACATAGCGGGTAAAACGAATCGCAACAAGTTAATACACACAAAGCCTTACAGGCACTTTTAGGCATGATGTGCAAAACGCGGTCATCCAGCTTGCGCGGGTTAGGCTCAGAAATTCGATTCAAGTTTGCACGTAGCGGCTCAAACGAATCGCAACAAGTTAATACACACAACGCCTTACAGGCACTTTTAGGCATGATGTGCAAAACGCCGTCATCCAGCTTGCGCGGGTTAGGCTCAGAAATGCGATTCAAGTTTGCACGTAGCGGCTAAAACGAATCGCACCAAGGTAATACACGCAAAGCCTTACAGGCACTTTTAGGCATGATGTGCAAAACGCGGTCATCCAGCTTGCTCGGGTTAGGCTCAGAACTGCGATTCAAGTTTGCACATAGCTGCTAAAACGAATCGCAACAAGTTAATATACACACAGCTTTACAGGCACTTTTAGGCATGTGCAAAACGCGGTCATCCAGCTTGCTCGGGTTAGGCTCAGAACCGCGATTCAAGTTTGCACGTAGCGGCTCAAACGAATCGCAACAAGTTAATACACACCACGCCTTACAGGCACTTCTAGGCAAGATGTGCAAAACGGGGTCTTCCAGCTTGCGCGGGTTAGGCTCAGAAATGCGATTCAAGTTTGCACGTAGCGGCTCAAACGAATCGCAAGAAGTTAATACACACAAAGCCTTACAGGCTCTTTTAGGCATGATGTGCAAAACGCGGTCATCCAGCTTGCTCGGGTTAGGCTCAGAAATGCGATTCAAGTTTGCACATAGCGGCTAAAACGAATCGGAACAAGTTAATACACACATGGCCGTACAGGCACTTTTAGGCATGATGTGCAAATAGGCGTCACTCAAGCTTGCGTGGGTTAGGCTCAGAACTGCGATTCAAGTTTGCACATAGCGGCTAAAACGAATCGCAACAAGTTAATACACACAACGCCTTACAGGCAATTTTAGGCATGATGTGCAAAACGGGGTCATCCAGCTTGCTCGGGTTAGGCTCAGAAATGCGATTCAAGTTTGCACATAGCGGCTAAAACGAATCGCAACAAGTTATTACACACACAGCTTTACAGGCACTTTTAGGCATGATGGGCAAAACGGCTTCATCCAGCTTGCGCGGGTTAGGCGCAAAACTTCGATTTAAGTTTGCACATAGCGGCTCAGACGAATCGCAACAAGTTGATACACAAACGCCTTACAGGCAATTTTAGGCATGATGTGCAAAACGGGGTCATCCAGCTTGCGAGGGTTAGGCGCAGAACTGCGATTCAAGTTCGCATATAGCTGCTAAAACGAATCGGAACACACGCCTTACAGGCACTTTTAAGCATGATGTGCAAATAGGCGTCACTCAAGCTTGCGCGGGTTAGGCTCAGAACTGCGATTCAAGTTCGCACATAGCGGGTAAAACGAATCGCAACAAGTTAATACGCACAAAGCCTTACAGGCACTTTTAGGCATGATGTGCAAAACGCGGTCATCCAGCTTGCGCGGGTTAGGCTCAGAAATTCGATTCAAGTTTGCACGTAGCGGCTCGAACAAATCGCAACAAGTTAATACACACAACGCCTTACAGGCACTTTTAGGCATGATGTGCAAAACGCCGTCATCCAGCTTGCGCGGGTTAGGCTCAGAAATGCGATTCAAGTTTGCACGTAGCGGCTAAACTAATCGCACCAAGTTAATACACAAAGCCTTACAGGCACTTTTAGGCATGATGTCCGAAACGCGGTCATCCAGCTTGCTCGGGTTAGGCTCAGAACTGCGATTCAAGTTTGCACATAGCGGCTAAAACAAATCGCAACAAGTTAATACACACAACGCCTTACAGGGACTTTAAGGCATGATGTGCAAAACGGGGTCTTCCAGCTTGCGCGGGTTAGGCGCAGAACTGCTATTCATGTTCGCATATAGCTGCTAAAACGAATCGGAATACACAACGCCTTACAGGCACATTTAGGCATGATATGCAAATAGGCGTCACTCAAGCTTGTTCTGGTTAGGCTCAGAACTGCTATTCAAGTTTGCACATAGCGGCTAAAACGAATCGCAACAAGTTAATACACACAACGCCTTAAAGGCACTTTTAGGCATGATGGGCAAAACGGCTTCATCCAGCTTGCGTGGGTTAGGCGCAGAACTTCGATTTAAGTTTGCACATAGCGGCTCAGACGAATCGCAACAAGTTGATACACACAACGCCTTACAGGCAATTTTAGGCATGATGTGCAAAACGGGGTCATCCAGCTTGCGAGGGTTAGGCGCAGAACTGCGATTCAAGTTCGCATATAGCTGCTAAAACGAATCGGAACACACGCCTTACAGGCACTTTTAAGCATGATGTGCAAATAGGCGTCACTCAAGCTTGCTCGGGTTATGCTCAGAACTGCGATTCAAGTTTGCACATAGCGGGTAAAACGAATCGCAACAAGTTAATACACACAAAGCCTTACAGGCACTTTTAGGCATGATGTGCAAAACGCGGTCATCCAGCTTGCGCGGGTTAGGCTCAGAAATTCGATTCAAGTTTGCACGTAGCGGCTCAAACGAATCGCAACAAGTTAATACACACAACGCCTTACAGGCACTTTTAGGCATGATGTGCAAAACGCCGTCATCCAGCTTGCGCGGGTTAGGCTCAGAAATGCGATTCAAGTTTGGACGTAGCGGCTAAAACGAATCGCACCAAGGTAATACACGCAAAGCCTTACAGGCACTTTTAGGCATGATGTGCAAAACGCGGTCATCCAGCTTGCTCGGGTTAGGCTCAGAACTGCGATTCAAGTTTGCACATAGCGGCTAAAACGAATCGCAACAAGTTAATATACACACAGCTTTAAAGGCACTTTTAGGCATGATGTGCAAAACGCGGTCATCCAGCTTGCTCGGGTTAGGCTCAGAACCGCGATTCAAGTTTGCACGTAGCGGCTCAAACGAATCGCAACAAGTTAATACACACACGCCTTACAGGCACTTTTAGGCAAGATTTGCAAAACGGGGTCTTCCAGCTTGCGCGGGTTAGGCTCAGAAATGCGATTCAAGTTTGCACGTAGCGGCTCAAACGAATCGCAAGAAGTTAATACACACAAAGCCTTACAGGCTCTTTTAGGCATGATGTGCAAAACGCGGTCATCCAGCTTGCTCGGGTTAGGCTCAGAAATGCGATTCAAGTTTGCACATAGCGGCTAAAACGAATCGGAACAAGTTAATACACACAAGGCCGTACAGGCACTTTTAGGCATGATGTGCAAATAGGCGTCACTCAAGCTTGCGTGGGTTAGGCTCAGAACTGCGATTCAAGTTTGCACATAGCGGCTAAAACGAATCGCAACAAGTTAATACACACAACGCCTTACAGGCAATTTTAGGCATGATGTGCAAAACGGGGTCATCCAGCTTGCTCGGGTTAGGCTCAGAAATGCGATCCAAGTTTGCACATAGCGGCTAAAACGAATCGCAACAAGTTATTACACACACAGCTTTACAGGCACTTTTAGGCATGATGTGCAAAGCGCGGTCATCCAGCTTGCTCGGGTTAGGCTCAGAACTGCGATTCAAGTTTGCACGTAGCGGCTCAAACGAATCGCAACAAGTTAATACACACACAGCTTTACAGGCACTTTTAGGCATGATGTGCAAAACGCGGTCATCCAGCTTGCTCGGGTTAGGCTCAGAAGTGCGGTTCAAGTTTGCACGTAGCGGCTAAAACGAATCGGAACAAGTAATTACACACAAGGCCTTACAGACACTTTTAGGCATGATGTGCAAATAGGCGTCACTCAAGCTTGCGCGGGTTAGGCTCAGAACTGCGATTCAAGTTTGCACGTAGCGGCTCAAACGAATCGCAACAAGTTAATACACACAAAGCCTTACAGGCTCTTTTAGGCATGATGCGCAAAACGCGGTCATCCAGCTTGCTCGGGTTAGGCTCAGAAATGAGATTCAAGTTTGCACATAGCGGCTAAAACGAATCGCAACAAGTTGATACACACAACGCCTTACAGGCAATTTTAGGCATGATGTGCAAAACGGGGTCATCCAGCTTGCGAGGGTTAGGCGCAGAACTGCGATTCAAGTTCGCATATAGCTGCTAAAACGAATCGGAACACACGCCTTACAGGCACTTTTAAGCATGATGTGCAAATAGGCGTCACTCAAGCTTGCTCGGGTTATGCTCAGAACTGCGATTCAAGTTTGCACATAGCGGGTAAAACGAATCGCAACAAGTTAATACACACAAAGCCTTACAGGCACTTTTAGGCATGATGTGCAAAACGCGGTCATCCAGCTTGCGCGGGTTAGGCTCAGAAATTCGATTCAAGTTTGCACGTAGCGGCTCAAACGAATCGCAACAAGTTAATACACACAACGCCTTACAGGCACTTTTAGGCATGATGTGCAAAACGCCGTCATCCAGCTTGCGCGGGTTAGGCTCAGAAATGCGATTCAAGTTTGGACGTAGCGGCTAAAACGAATCGCACCAAGGTAATACACGCAAAGCCTTACAGGCACTTTTAGGCATGATGTGCAAAACGCGGTCATCCAGCTTGCTCGGGTTAGGCTCAGAACTGCGATTCAAGTTTGCACATAGCGGCTAAAACGAATCGCAACAAGTTAATATACACACAGCTTTAAAGGCACTTTTAGGCATGATGTGCAAAACGCGGTCATCCAGCTTGCTCGGGTTAGGCTCAGAACCGCGATTCAAGTTTGCACGTAGCGGCTCAAACGAATCGCAACAAGTTAATACACACCACGCCTTACAGGCACTTTTAGGCAAGATGTGCAAAACGGGGTCTTCCAGCTTGCGCGGGTTAGGCTCAGAAATGCGATTCAAGTTTGCACGTAGCGGCTCAAACGAATCGCAAGAAGTTAATACACACAAGGCCGTACAGGCACTTTTAGGCATGATGTGCAAATAGGCGTCACTCAAGCTTGCGTGGGTTAGGCTCAGAACTGCGATTCAAGTTTGCACATAGCGGCTAAAACGAATCGCAACAAGTTAATACACACAACGCCTTACAGGCAATTTTAGGCATGATGTGCAAAACGGGGTCATCCAGCTTGCTCGGGTTAGGCTCAGAAATGCGATCCAAGTTTGCACATAGCGGCTAAAACGAATCGCAACAAGTTATTACACACACAGCTTTACAGGCACTTTTAGGCATGATGTGCAAAGCGCGGTCATCCAGCTTGCTCGGGTTAGGCTCAGAACTGCGATTCAAGTTTGCACGTAGCGGCTCAAACGAATCGCAACAAGTTAATACACACACAGCTTTACAGGCACTTTTAGGCATGATGTGCAAAACGCGGTCATCCAGCTTGCTCGGGTTAGGCTCAGAAGTGCGGTTCAAGTTTGCACGTAGCGGCTAAAACGAATCGGAACAAGTAATTACACACAAGGCCTTACAGACACTTTTAGGCATGATGTGCAAATAGGCGTCACTCAAGCTTGCGCGGGTTAGGCTCAGAACTGCGATTCAAGTTTGCACGTAGCGGCTCAAACGAATCGCAACAAGTTAATACACACAAAGCCTTACAGGCTCTTTTAGGCATGATGCGCAAAACGCGGTCATCCAGCTTGCTCGGGTTAGGCTCAGAAATGAGATTCAAGTTTGCACATAGCGGCTAAAACGAATCGCAACAAGTTAATACACACAACGCCTTACAGGCACTTTTAGGCATGATGGGCAAAACGGCTTCATCCAGCTTGCGCGGGTTAGGCGCAAAACTTCGATTTAAGTTTGCACATAGCGGCTCAGACGAATCGCAACAAGTTGATACACAAACGCCTTACAGGCAATTTTAGGCATGATGTGCAAAACGGGGTCATCCAGCTTGTGAGGGTTAGGCGCAGAACTGCGATTCAAGTTCGCATATAGCTGCTAAAACGAATCGGAACACACGCCTTACAGGCACTTTTAAGCATGATGTGCAAATAGGCGTCACTCAAGCTTGCGCGGGTTAGGCTCAGAACTGCGATTCAAGTTCGCATATAGCGGGTAAAACGAATCGCAACAAGTTAATACGCACAAAGCCTTACAGGCACTTTTAGGCATGATGTGCAAAACGCAGTCATCCAGCTTGCGCGGGTTAGGCTCAGAAATTCGATTCAAGTTTGCACGTAGCGGCTCAAACGAATCGCAACAAGTTAATACACACAACGCTTTACAGGCTCTTTTAGGCATGATGTGCAAAACGCCGTCATCCAGCTTGCGCGGGTTAGGCTCAGAAATGCGATTCAAGTTTGCACGTAGCGGCTAAAACGAATCGCACCAAGGTAATACACGCAAAGCCTTACAGGCACTTTTAGGCATGATGTGCAAAACGCGGTCATCCAGCTTGCTCGGGTTAGGCTCAGAACTGCGATTCAAGTTTGCACATAGCGGCTAAAACGAATCGCAACAAGTTAATATACACACAGCTTTACAGGCACTTTTAGGCATGTGCAAAACGCGGTCATCCAGCTTGCTCGGGTTAGGCTCAGAACCGCGATTCAAGTTTGCACGTAGCGGCTCAAACGAATCGCAACAAGTTAATACACACCACGCCTTACAGGCACTTTTAGGCAAGATGTGCAAAACGGGGTCTTCCAGCTTGCGCGGGTTAGGCTCAGAAATGCGATTCAAGTTTGCACGTAGCGGCTCAAACGAATCGCAAGAAGTTAATACACACAAAGCCTTACAGGCTCTTTTAGGCATGATGTGCAAAACGCGGTCATCCAGCTTGCTCGGGTTAGGCTCAGAAATGCGATTCAAGTTTGCACATAGCGGCTAAAACGAATCGGAACAAGTTAATACACACATGGCCGTACAGGCACTTTTAGGCATGATGTGCAAATAGGCGTCACTCAAGCTTGCGTGGGTTAGGCTCAGAACTGCGATTCAAGTTTGCACATAGCGGCTAAAACGAATCGCAACAAGTTAATACACACAACGCCTTACAGGCAATTTTAGGCATGATGTGCAAAACGGGGTCATCCAGCTTGCTCGGGTTAGGCTCAGAAATGCGATTCAAGTTTGCACATAGCGGCTAAAACGAATCGCAACAAGTTATTACACACACAGCTTTACAGGCACTTTTAGGCATGATGTGCAAAGCGCGGTCATCCAGCTTGCTCGGGTTAGGCTCAGAACTGCGATTCAAGTTTGCACGTAGCGGCTCAAACGAATCGCAACAAGTTAATACACACACAGCTTTACAGGCACTTTTAGGCATGATGGGCAAAACGGCTTCATCCAGATTGCGCGGGTTAGGCGCAAAACTTCGATTTAAGTTTGCACATAGCGGCTCAGACGAATCGCAACAAGTTGATACACAAACGCCTTACAGGCAATTTTAGGCATGATGTGCAAAACGGGGTCATCCAGCTTGCGAGGGTTAGGCGCAGAACTGCGATTCAAGTTCGCATATAGCTGCTAAAACGAATCGGAACACACGCCTTACAGGCACTTTTAAGCATGATGTGCAAATAGGCGTCACTCAAGCTTGCTCGGGTTAGGCTCAGAACTGCGATTCAAGTTCGCACATAGCGCGTAAAACGAATCGCAACAAGTTAATACGCACAAAGCCTTACAGGCACTTTTAGGCATGATGTGCAAAACGCGGTCATCCAGCTTGCGCGGGTTAGGCTCAGAAATTCGATTCAAGTTTGCACGTAGCGGCTCGAACAAATCGCAACAAGTTAATACACACAACGCCTTACAGGCACTTTTAGGCATGATGTGCAAAACGCCGTCATCCAGCTCGCGCGGGTTAGGCTCAGAAATGCGATTCAAGTTTGCACGTAGCGGCTAAAATAATTGCACCAAGTTAATACACACAAAGCCTTACAGGCACTTTTAGGCATGATGTCCAAAACGCGGTCATCCAGCTTGCTCGGGTTAGGCTCAGAACTGCGATTCAAGTTTACACATAGCGGCTAAAACAAATCGCAACAAGTTAATACACACAACGCCTTACAGGCACTTTAAGGCATGATGTGCAAAACGGGGTCTTCCAGCTTGCGCGGGTTAGGCGCAGAACTGCGATTCATGTTCGCATATAGCTGCTAAAACGAATCGGAATACACAACGCCTTACAGGCACATTTAGGCATGATATGCAAATAGGCGTCACTCAAGCTTGTTCTGGTTAGGCTCAGAACTGCTATTCAAGTTTGCACATAGCGGCTAAAACGAATCGCAACAAGTTAATACACACAACGCCTTAAAGGCACTTATAGGCATGATGGGCAAAACGGCTTCATCCAGCTTGCGTGGGTTAGGCGCAGAACTTCGATTTAAGTTTGCACATAGCGGCTCAGACGAATCGCAACAAGTTGATACACACAACGCCTTACAGGCAATTTTAGGCATGATGTGCAAAACGGGGTCATCCAGCTTGCGAGGGTTAGGCGCAGAACTGCGATTCAAGTTCGCATATAGCTGCTAAAACGAATCGGAACACACGCCTTACAGGCACTTTTAAGCATGATGTGCAAATAGGCGTCACTCAAGCTTGCTCGGGTTAGGCTCAGAACTGCGATTCAAGTTTGCACATAGCGGGTAAAACGAATCGCAACAAGTTAATACACACAAAGCCTTACAGGAACTTTTAGGCATGATGTGCAAAACACGGTCATCCAGCTTGCGCGGGTTAGGCTCAGAAATTCGATTCAAGTTTGCACGTAGCGGCTCAAACGAATCGCAACAAGTTAGTACACACAACGCCTTACAGGCACTTTTAGGCATGATGTGCAAAACGCCGTCATCCAGCTTGCGCGGGTTAGGCTCAGAAATGCGATTCAAGTTTGGACGTAGCGGCTAAAACGAATCGCACCAAGGTAATACACGCAAAGCCTTACAGGCACTTTTAGGCATGATGTGCAAAACGCGGTCATCCAGCTTGCTCGGGTTAGGCTCAGAACTGCGATTCAAGTTTGCACATAGCGGCTAAAACGAATCGCAACAAGTTAATATACACACAGCTTTAAAGGCACTTTTAGGCATGATGTGCAAAACGCTGTCATCCAGCTTGCTCGGGTTAGGCTCAGAACCGCGATTCAAGTTTTCACGTAGCGGCTCAAACGAATCGCAACAAGTTAATACACACCACGCCTTACAGGCACTTTTAGGCAAGATGTGCAAAACGGGGTCTTCCAGCTTGCGCGGGTTAGGCTCAGAAATGCGATTCAAGTTTGCACGTAGCGGCTCAAACGAATCGCAAGAAGTTAATACACACAAAGCCTTACAGGCTCTTTTAGGCATGATGTGCAAAACGCGGTCATCCAGCTTGCTCGGGTTAGGCTCAGAAATGCGATTCAAGTTTGCACATAGCGGCTAAAACGAATCGGAACAAGTTAATACACACAAGGCCGTACAGGCACTTTTAGGCATGATGTGCAAATAGGCGTCACTCAAGCTTGCGTGGGTTAGGCTCAGAACTGCGATTCAAGTTTGCACATAGCGGCTAAAACGAATCGCAACAAGTTAATACACACAACGCCTTACAGGCAATTTTAGGCATGATGTGCAAAACGGGGTCATCCAGCTTGCTCGGGTTAGGCTCAGAAATGCGATTCAAGTTTGCACATAGCGGCTAAAACGAATCGCAACAAGTTATTACACACACAGCTTTACAGGCACTTTTAGGCATGATGTGCAAAGCGCGGTCATCCAGCTTGCTCGGGTTAGGCTCAGAACTGCGATTCAAGTTTGCACGTAGCGGCTCAAACGAATCGACACAAGTTAATACACACACAGCTTTACAGGCACTTTTAGGCATGATGTGCAAAACGCGGTCATCCAGCTTGCTCGGGTTAGGCTCAGAAGTGCGGTTCAAGTTTGCACGTAGCGGCTAAAACGAATCGGAACAAGTAATTACACACAAGGCCTTACAGACACTTTTAGGCATGATGTGCAAATAGGCGTCACTCAAGCTTGCGCGGGTTAGGCTCAGAACTGCGATTCAAGTTTGCACGCAGCGGCTCAAACGAATCGCAACAAGTTAATACACACAAAGCCTTACAGGCTCTTTTAGGCATGATGCGCAAAACGCGGTCATCCAGCTTGCTCGGGTTAGGCTCAGAAATGAGATTCAAGTTTGCACATAGCGGCTAAAACAAATCGCAACAAGCTAATACACACAACGCCTTACAGGCACTTTAAGGCATGATGTGCAAAACGGGGTCTTCCAGCTCGCGCGGGTTAGGCGCAGAACTGCGATTCATGTTCGCATATAGCTGCTAAAACGAATCGGAATACACAACGCCTTACAGGCACATTTAGGCATGATATGCAAATAGGCGTCACTCAAGCTTGTTCTGGTTAGGCTCAGAACTGCGATTCAAGTTTGCACATAGCGGCTAAAACGAATCGCAACAAGTTAATACACACAACGCCTTACAGGCACTTTTAGGCATGATGGGCAAAACGGCTTCATCCAGCTTGCGCGGGTTAGGCGCAAAACTTCGATTTAAGTTTGCACATAGCGGCTCAGACGAATCGCAACAAGTTGATACACAAACGTCTTACAGGCAATTTTAGGCATGATGTGCAAAACGGGGTCATCCAGCTTGCGAGGGTTAGGCGCAGAACTGCGATTCAAGTTCGCATATAGCTGCTAAAACGAATCGGAACACACGCCTTACAGGCACTTTTAAGCATGATGTGCAAATAGGCGTCACTCAAGCTTGCGCGGGTTAGGCTCAGAACTGCGATTCAAGTTCGCATATAGCGGGTAAAACGAATCGCAACAAGTTAATACGCACAAAGCCTTACAGGCACTTTTAGGCATGATGTGCAAAACGCAGTCATCCAGCTTGCGCGGGTTAGGCTCAGAAATTCGATTCAAGTTTGCACGTAGCGGCTCAAACGAATCGCAACAAGTTAATACACACAACGCTTTACAGGCTCTTTTATTCATGATGTGCAAAACGCCGTCATCCAGCTTGCTCGGGTTAGGCTCAGAACTGCGATTCAAGTTTGCACATACCGGCTAAAACGAATCGCAACAAGTTAATATACACACAGCTTTACAGGCACTTTTAGGCATAATGGGCAAAACGCGGTCATCCAGCTTGCTCGGATTAGGCTCAGAACCGCGATTCAAGTTTGCACGTAGCGGCTCAAACGAATCGCAACAAGTTAATACACACAAAGCCTTACAGGCTCTTTTAGGCATGATGTGCAAAACGCGGTCATCCAGCTTGCTCGGGTTAGGCTCAGAAATGCGATTCAAGTTTGCACGTAGCGGCTAAAACGAATCGGAACAAGTTAATACACACAAGGCCGTACAGGCACTTTAAGGCATGATGTGCAAAACGGGGTCTTCCAGCTTGCGCGGGTTAGGCTCAGAACTGCGATTAAAGTTTGCACGTAGCGGCTCAAACGAATCGCAACAAGTTAATACACACACAGCTTTACAGGCACTTTTAGGCATGATGTGCAAAACGCGGTCATCCAGCTTGCTCGGGTTAGGCTCAGAACTGCGATTAGTTTGCACGTAGGGGCTCAAACGAATCGCAACAAGTTAATACACACAGCTTTACAGGCACATTTAGGAATGATGTGCAAAACGCGGTCATCCAGCTTGCTCGGGTTAGGCTCAGAACTGCGGTTCAAGTTTGCACATAGCGGCTAAAACGAATCGCAACAAGGTAATACACACACAGCTTTACAGGCACTTTAAGCATGATGTGCAAAACGCGGTCATCCAGCTTGCTCGGGTTAGGCTCAGAACTGCGATTCAAGTTTGCACGTAGCGGCTCAAACGAATCGCAACAAGTTAGTACATACAACGCCTTACAGGCACTTTCAGGCATGATGTGCAAAACGGGGTCTTCCAGCTTGCGCGGGTTAGGCTCAGAAATGCGATTCAAGTTTGCACGTAGCGGCTCAAACGAATCGCAACAAGTTAATTCACACAAAGCCTTACAGGCTCTTTTAGGCATGATGTGCAAAACGCGGTCATCCAGCTTGCTCGGGTTAGGCTCAGAATAGCGATTCAAGTTTGCACGTAGCGGCTAAAACGAATCGGAACAAGTTAGTACACACAAGGCCTAACAGGCACTTTTAGGCATGATGTGCAAATAGGCGTCACTCAAGCTTGCGCGCGTTAGGCTCAGAACTGCGATTCAAGTTCGCATATAGCTGCTAAAACGAATCGGAATACACAACGCCTTACAGGCACATTTAGGCATGATATGCAAATAGGCGTCACTCAAGCTTGTTCTGGTTAGGCTCAGAACTGCGATTCAAGTTTGCACATAGCGGCTAAAACGAATCGCAACAAGTTAATACACACAACGCCTTACAGGCACTTTTAGGCATGATGGGCAAAACGGCTTCATCCAGCTTGCTCGGGTTAGGCTCAGAAATGCGATTCAAGTTTGCACATAGCGGCTAAAACGAATCGCAACAACTTAATACACAAACAGCTTTACAGGCACTATTAGGCATGATGTGCAAAACGGGGTCTTCCAGCTTGCGCGGGTTAGGCGCAGAACTGCGATTCATGTTCGCATATAGCTGCTAAAACGAATCGGAATACACACCGCCTTACAGGCACATTTAGGCATGATATGCAAATAGGAGTCACTCAAGCTTGTTCTGGTTAGGCTCAGAACTGCGATTCAAGTTTGCACATAGCGGCTAAAACGAATCGCAACAAGTTAATACACACAACGCCTTACAGGCACTTTTAGGCATGATGGGCAAAACGGCTTCATTCAGCTTGCGTGGGTTAGGCGCAGAACTTCGATTTAAGTTTGCACATAGCGGCTCAGACGAATCGCAACAAATTGATACACACAACGCCTTACAGGCAATTTTAGGCATGATGTGCAAAACGGGGTCATCCAGCTTGCGAGGGTTAGGCGCAGAACTGCGATTCAAGTTCGCATATAGCTGCTAAAACGAATCGGAACACACGCCTTACAGGCACTTTTAAGCATGATGTGCAAATAGGCGTCACTCAAGCTTGCGCGGGTTAGGCTCAGAACTGCGATTCAAGTTTGCGCATAGCGGGTAAAACGAATCGCAACAAGTTAATACACACAAAGCCTTACAGGCACTTTTAGGCTTGATGTGCAAAACGCGGTCATCCAGCTTGCGCGGGTTAGGCTCAGAAATTCGATTCAAGTTCGCACGTAGCGGCTCAAACGAATCGCAACAAGTCAATACACACAACGCCTTACAGGCACTTTTAGGCATGATGTGCAAAACGCCGTCATCCAGCTTGCGCGGGTTAGGCTCAGAAATGCGGATCAAGTTTGCACGTAGCGGCTAAAACGAATCGCACCAAGGTAATACACACAAAGCCTTACAGGCACTTTTAGGCATGATGTGCAAAACGCGGTCATCCAGCTTGCTCGCGTTAGGCTCAGAACTGCGATTCAAGTTTGCACATAGCGGCTAAAACGAATCGCAACAAGTTAATATACACACAGCTTTACTGGCACTTTTAGGCATGATGTGCAAAACGCGGTCATCCAGCTTGCTCGGGTTAGGCTCAGAACCGCGATTCAAGTTTGCACATAGCGGCTAAAACGAATCGGAACAAGTTAATACACACAAGGCCGTACAGGCACTTTTAGGCATGATGTGCAAATAGGCGTCACTCAAGCTTGCGCGGGTTAGGCTCAGAACTGCGATTCAAGTTTGCACGTAGCGGCTCAAACGAATCGCAACAAGTTAATACACACAAAGCTTACAGGCTCTTTTAGGCATGATGCGCAAAACGCGGTCATCCAGCTTGCTCGGGTTAGGCTCAGAATGAGATTCAAGTTTGCACATAGCGGCTAAAACAAATCGCAACAAGTTAATACACACAACGCCTTACAGGAACTTTAAGGCATGATGTGCAAAACGGGGTCTTCCAGCTTGCGCGGGTTAGGCGCAGAACTGCGATTCATGTTCGCATATAGCTGCTAAAACGAATCGGAACACACAACGCCTTACAGGCACATTTAGGCATGATATGCAAATAGGCGTCACTCAAGCTTGTTCAGGTTAGGCTCAGAACTGCGATTCAAGTTTGCACATAGCGGCTAAAACGAATCGCAACAAGTTAATACACACAAGCCTTACAGGCACTTTTAGGCATGATGGGCAAAACGGCTTCATCCAGCTTGCGCGGGTTAGGCGCAAAACTTCGATTTAAGTTTGCACATAGCGGCTCAGACGAATCGCAACAAGTTGATACACACAACGCCTTACAGGCAATTTTAGGCATGATGTGCAAAACGGGGTCATCCAGCTTGCGAGGGTTAGGCGCAGAACTGCGATTCAAGTTCGCATATAGCTGCTAAAACGAATCGGAACACACACCTTACAGGCACTTTTAAGCATGATGTGCAAATAGGCGTCACTCAAGCTTGCGCGGGTTAGGCTCAGAACTGCGATTCAAGTTCGCACATGCGGGTAAAACGAATCGCAACAAGTTAATACGCACAAAGCCTTACAGGCACTTTTAGGCATGATGTGCAAAACGCGGTCATCCAGCTTGCGCGGGTTAGGCTCAGAAATTCGATTCAAGTTTGCACGTAGCGGCTAAAACGAATCGCACCAAGGTAATACACACAAAGCCTTACAGGCACTTTTAGGCATGATGTCCAAAACGCGGTCATCCAGCTTGCTCGGGTTAGGCTCAGAGCTGCGATTCAAGTTTGCACATAGCGGCTAAAACAAATCGCAACAAGTTAATACACACAACGCCTTACAGGCACTTTAAGGCATGATGTGCAAAACGGGGTCTTCCAGCTTGCGCGGGTTAGGCGCAGAACTGCGATTCATGTTCGCATATAGCTGCTAAAACGAATCGGAATACACAACGCCTTACAGGCACATTTAGGCATGATATGCAAATAGGCGTCACTCAAGCTTGTTCTGGTTAGGCTCAGAACTGCTATTCAAGTTTGCACATAGCGGCTAAAACGAATTGCAACAAGTTAATACACACAACGCCTTAAAGGCACTTTTAGGCATGATGGGCAAAACGGCTTCATCCAGCTTGCGTGGGTTAGGCGCAGAACTTCGATTTAAGTTTGCACATAGCGGCTCAGACGAATCGCAACAAGTTGATACACACAACGCCTTACAGGCAATTTTAGGCATGATGTGCAAAACGGGGTCATCCAGCTTGCGAGGGTTAGGCGCAGAACTGCGATTCAAGTTCGCATATAGCTGCTAAAACGAATCGGAACACACGCCTTACAGGCACTTTTAAGCATGATGTGCAAATAGGCGTCACTCAAGCTTGCTCGGGTTAGGCTCAGAACTGCGATTCAAGTTTGCACATAGCGGGTAAAACGAATCGCAACAAGTTAATACACACAAAGCCTTACAGGCACTTTTAGGCATGATGTGCAAAACGCGGTCATCCAGCTTGCGCGGGTTAGGCTCAGAAATTCGATTCAAGTTTGCACGTAGCGGCTCAAACGAATCGCAACAAGTTAATACACACAACGCCTTACAGGCACTTTTAGGCATGATGTGCAAAACGCCGTCATCCAGCTTGCGCGGGTTAGGCTCAGAAATGCGATTCAAGTTTGCACGTAGCGGCTAAAACGAATCGCACCAAGGTAATACACGCAAAGCCTTACAGGCACTTTTAGGCATGATGTGCAAAACGCGGTCATCCAGCTTGCTCGGGTTAGGCTCAGAACTGCGATTCAAGTTTGCACATAGCGGCTAAAACGAATCGCAACAAGTTAATATACACACAGCTTTACAGGCACTTTTAGGCATGATGTGCAAAACGCGGTCATCCAGCTTGCTCGGGTTAGGCTCAGAAATGCGATTCAAGTTTGCACATAGCGGCTAAAACGAATCGCAACAAGTTATTACACACACAGCTTTACAGGCACTTTTAGGCATGATGTGCAAAGCGCGGTCATCCAGCTTGCTCGGGTTAGGCTCAGAACTGCGATTCAAGTTTGCACGTAGCGGCTCAAACGAATCGCAACAAGTTAATACACACACAGCTTTACAGGCACTTTTAGGCATGATGTGCAAAACCCGGTCATCCAGCTTGCTCGGGTTAGGCTCAGAAGTGCGGTTCAAGTTTGCACGTAGCGGCTAAAACAAATCGGAACAAGTTAATACACACAAGGCCTTACAGACACTTTTAGGCATGATGTGCAAATAGGCGTCACTCAAGCTTGCGCGGGTTATGCTCAGTACTGCGATTCAAGTTTGCACGTAGCGGCTCAAACGAATCGCAACAAGTTAATACACACAAAGCCTTACAGGCTCTTTTAGGCATGATGCGCAAAACGCGGTCATCCAGCTTGCTCGGGTTAGGCTCAGAGCTGCGATTCAAGTTTGCACATAGCGGCTAAAACAAATCGCAACAAGTTAATACACACAACGCCTTACAGGCACTTTAAGGCATGATGTGCAAAACGGGGTCTTCCAGCTTGCGCGGGTTAGGCGCAGAACTGCGATTCATGTTCGCATATAGCTGCTAAAACGAATCGGAATACACAACGCCTTACAGGCACATTTAGGCATGATATGCAAATAGGCGTCACTCAAGCTTGTTCTGGTTAGGCTCAGAACTGCTATTCAAGTTTGCACATAGCGGCTAAAACGAATCGCAACAAGTTAATACACACAACGCCTTACAGGCAATTTTAGGCATGATGTGCAAAACGGGGTCATCCAGCTTGCTCGGGTTAGGCTCAGAAATGCGATTCAAGTTTGCACATAGCGGCTAAAACGAATCGCAACAAGTTATTACACACACAGCTTTACAGGCACTTTTAGGCATGATGCGCAAAGCGCGGTCATCCAGCTTGCTCGGGTTAGGCTCAGAACTGCGATTCAAGTTTGCACGTAGCGGCTCAAACGAATCGCAACAAGTTAATACACACACAGCTTTACAGGCACTTTTAGGCATGATGTGCAAAACCCGGTCATCCAGCTTGCTCGGGTTAGGCTCAGAAGTGC
Organism: Amblyomma maculatum; assembly: GCF_055883805.1. Lineage (NCBI taxonomy): Eukaryota > Metazoa > Arthropoda > Arachnida > Ixodida > Ixodidae > Amblyomma > Amblyomma maculatum. The sequence continues at coordinate 12,364,573 of NC_139348.1, forward strand.
GGTTCAAGTTTGCACGTAGCGGCTAAAACAAATCGGAACAAGTTAATACACACAAGGCCTTACAGACACTTTTAGGCATGATGTGCAAATAGGCGTCACTCAAGCTTGCGCGGGTTATGCTCAGTACTGCGATTCAAGTTTGCACGTAGCGGCTCAAACGAATCGCAACAAGTTAATACACACAAAGCCTTACAGGCTCTTTTAGGCATGATGCGCAAAACGCGGTCATCCAGCTTGCTCGGGTTAGGCTCAGAAATGAGATTCAAGTTTGCACATAGCGGCTAAAACAAATCGCAACAAGTTAATACACACAAAGCCTTACAGGCACTTTAAGGCATGATGTGCAAAACGGGGTCTTCCAGCTTGCGCGGGTTAGGCGCAGAACTGCGATTCATTTTCGCATATAGCTGCTAAAACGAATCGGAATACACAACGCCTTACAGGCACATTTAGGCATGATATGCAAATAGGCGTCACTCAAGCTTGTTCTGGTTAGGCTCAGAACTGCGATTCAAGTTTGCACATAGCGGCTAAAACAAATCGCAACAAGTTAATACACACAACGCCTTACAGGCACTTTAAGTCATGATGTGCAAAACGGGGTCTTCCAGCTTGCGCGGGTTAGGCGCAGAACTGCGATTCATGTTCGCATATAGCTGCTAAAACGAATCGGAATACACAACGCCTTACAGGCACATTTAGGCATGATATGCAAATAGGCGTCACTCAAGCTTGTTCTGGTTAGGCTCAGAACTGCGATTCAAGTTTGCACATAGCGGCTAAAACGAATCGCAACAAGTTAATACACACAACGCCTTACAGGCACTTTTAGGCATGATGGGCAAAACGGCTTCATCCAGCTTGCGCGGGTTAGGCGCAAAACTTCGATTTAAGTTTGCACATAGCGGCTCAGACGAATCGCAACAAGTTGATACACAAACGCCTTACAGGCAATTTTAGGCATGATGTGCAAAACGGGGTCATCCAGCTTGCGAGGGTTAGGCGCAGAACTGCGATTCAAGTTCGCATATAGCTGCTAAAACGAATCGGAACACACGCCTTACAGGCACTTTTAAGCATGATGTGCAAATAGGCGTCACTCAAGCTTGCGCGGGTTAGGCTCAGAACTGCGATTCAAGTTCGCACATAGCGGGTAAAACGAATCGCAACAAGTTAATACGCACAAAGCCTTACAGGCACTTTTAGGCATGATGTGCAAAACGCGGTCATCCAGCTTGCGCGGGTTAGGCTCAGAAATTCGATTCAAGTTTGCACGTAGCGGCTCGAACAAATCGCAACAAGTTAATACACACAACGCCTTACAGGCACTTTTAGGCATGATGTGCAAAACGCCGTCATCCAGCTTGCGCGGGTTAGGCTCAGAAATGCGATTCAAGTTTGCACGTAGCGGCTAAAACTAATCGCACCAAGGTAATACACACAAAGCCTTACAGGCACTTTTAGGCATGATGTCCAAAACGCGGTCATCCAGCTTGCTCGGGTTAGGCTCAGAACTGCGATTCAAGTTTGCACATAGCGGCTAAAACAAATCGCAACAAGTTAATACACACAACGCCTTACAGGCACTTTAAGGCATGATGTGCAAAACGGGGTCTTCCAGCTTGCGCGGGTTAGGCGCAGAACTGCGATTCATGTTCGCATATAGCTGCTAAAACGAATCGGAATACACAACGCCTTACAGGCACATTTAGGCATGATATGCAAATAGGCGTCACTCAAGCTTGTTCTGGTTAGGCTCAGAACTGCTATTCAAGTTTGCACATAGCGGCTAAAACGAATCGCAACAAGTTAATACACACAACGCCTTAAAGGCACTTTTAGGCATGATGGGCAAAACGGCTTCATCCAGCTTGCGTGGGTTAGGCGCAGAACTGCGATTCAAGTTCGCATATAGCTGCTAAAACGAATCGGAACACACGCCTTACAGGCACTTTTAAGCATGATGTGCAAATAGGCGTCACTCAAGCTTGCGCGGGTTAGGCTCAGAAATGCGATTCAAGTTTGCACATAGCGGGTAAAACGAATCGCAACAAGTTAATACACACAAAGCCTTACAGGCACTTTTAGGCATGATGTGCAAAACGCGGTCATCCAGCTTGCGCTGGTTAGGCTCAGAAATTCGATTCAAGTTTGCACGTAGCGGCTCAAACGAATCGCAACAAGTCAATACACACAACGCCTTACAGGCACTTTTAGGCATGATGTGCAAAACGCCGTCATCCAGCTTGCGCGGGTTAGGCTCAGAAATGCGGTTCAAGTTTGCACGTAGCGGCTAAAACGAATCGCACCAAGGTAATACACACAAAGCCTTACAGGCACTTTTAGGCATGATGTGCAAAACGCGGTCATCCAGCTTGCTCGGGTTAGGCTCAGAACTGCGATTCAAGTTTGCACATAGCGGCTAAAACGAATCGCAACAAGTTAATATACACACAGCTTTACTGGCACTTTTAGGCATGATGTGCAAAACGCGCTCATCCAGCTTGCTCGGGTTAGGCTCAGAACCGCGATTCAAGTTTGCACGTAGCGGCTCAAACGAATCGCAACAAGTTAATACACACAAAGCCTTACAGGCACTTTTAGGCATGATGTGCAAAACGCCGTCATCCAGCTTGCGCGGGTTAGGCTCAGAAATGCGATTCAAGTTTGCACGTAGCGGCTAAAACTAATCGCACCAAGGTAATACACACAAAGCCTTACAGGCACTTTTAGGCATGATGTCCAAAACGCGGTCATCCAGCTTGCTCGGGTTAGGCTCAGAACTGCGATTCAAGTTTGCACATAGCGGCTAAAACAAATCGCAACAAGTTAATACACACAACGCCTTACAGGCACTTTAAGGCATGATGTGCAAAACGGGGTCTTCCAGCTTGCGCGGGTTAGGCGCAGAACTGCGATTCATGTTCGCATATAGCTGCTAAAACGAATCGGAATACACAACGCCTTACAGGCACATTTAGGCATGATATGCAAATAGGCGTCACTCAAGCTTGTTCTGGTTAGGCTCAGAACTGCGATTCAAGTTTGCACATAGCGGCTAAAACGAATCGCAACAAGTTAATACACACAACGCCTTACAGGCACTTTTAGGCATGATGGGCAAAACGGCTTCATCCAGCTTGCGCGGGTTAGGCGCAAAACTTCGATTTAAGTTTGCACATAGCGGCTCAGACGAATCGCAACAAGTTGATACACAAACGCCTTACAGGCAATTTTAGGCATGATGTGCAAAACGGGGTCATCCAGCTTGCGAGGGTTAGGCGCAGAACTGCGATTCAAGTTCGCATATAGCTGCTAAAACGAATCGGAACACACGCCTTACAGGCACTTTTAAGCATGATGTGCAAATAGGCGTCACTCAAGCTTGCGCGGGTTAGGCTCAGAACTGCGATTCAAGTTCGCACATAGCGGGTAAAACGAATCGCAACAAGTTAATACGCACAAAGCCTTACAGGCACTTTTAGGCATGATGTGCAAAACGCGGTCATCCAGCTTGCGCGGGTTAGGCTCAGAAATTCGATTCAAGTTTGCACGTAGCGGCTCGAACAAATCGCAACAAGTTAATACACACAACGCCTTACAGGCACTTTTAGGCATGATGTGCAAAACGCCGTCATCCAGCTTGCGCGGGTTAGGCTCAGAAATGCGATTCAAGTTTGCACGTAGCGGCTAAAACTAATCGCACCAAGGTAATACACACAAAGCCTTACAGGCACTTTTAGGCATGATGTCCAAAACGCGGTCATCCAGCTTGCTCGGGTTAGGCTCAGAACTGCGATTCAAGTTTGCACATAGCGGCTAAAACAAATCGCAACAAGTTAATACACACAACGCCTTACAGGCACTTTAAGGCATGATGTGCAAAACGGGGTCTTCCAGCTTGCGCGGGTTAGGCGCAGAACTGCGATTCATGTTCGCATATAGCTGCTAAAACGAATCGGAATACACAACGCCTTACAGGCACATTTAGGCATGATATGCAAATAGGCGTCACTCAAGCTTGTTCTGGTTAGGCTCAGAACTGCTATTCAAGTTTGCACATAGCGGCTAAAACGAATCGCAACAAGTTAATACACACAACGCCTTAAAGGCACTTTTAGGCATGATGGGCAAAACGGCTTCATCCAGCTTGCGTGGGTTAGGCGCAGAACTGCGATTCAAGTTCGCATATAGCTGCTAAAACGAATCGGAACACACGCCTTACAGGCACTTTTAAGCATGATGTGCAAAACGGGGTCATCCAGCTTGCGAGGGTTAGGCGCAGAACTGCGATTCAAGTTCGCATATAGCTGCTAAAACGAATCGGAACACACGCCTTACAGGCACTTTTAAGCATGATGTGCAAATAGGCGTCACTCAAGCTTGCGCGGGTTAGGCTCAGAACTGCGATTCAAGTTCGCACATAGCGGGTAAAACGAATCGCAACAAGTTAATACGCACAAAGCCTTACAGGCACTTTTAGGCATGATGTGCAAAACGCGGTCATCCAGCTTGCGCGGGTTAGGCTCAGAAATTCGATTCAAGTTTGCACGTAGCGGCTCGAACAAATCGCAACAAGTTAATACACACAACGCCTTACAGGCACTTTTAGGCATGATGTGCAAAACGCCGTCATCCAGCTTGCGCGGGTTAGGCTCAGAAATGCGATTCAAGTTTGCACGTAGCGGCTAAAACTAATCGCAACAAGTTAATACACACAACGCTTTACAGGCTCTTTTATTCATGATGTGCAAAACGCCGTCATCCAGCTTGCTCGGGTTAGGCTCAGAACTGCGATTCAAGTTTGCACATACCGGCTAAAACGAATCGCAACAAGTTAATATACACACAGCTTTACAGGCACTTTTAGGCATAATGGGCAAAACGCGGTCATCCAGCTTGCTCGGATTAGGCTCAGAACCGCGATTCAAGTTTACACGTAGCGGCTCAAACGAATCGCAACAAGTTAATACACACAAAGCCTTACAGGCTCTTTTAGGCATGATGTGCAAAACGCGGTCATCCAGCTTGCTCGGGTTAGGCTCAGAAATGCGATTCAAGTTTGCACGTAGCGGCTAAAACGAATCGGAACAAGTTAATACACACAAGGCCGTACAGGCACTTTAAGGCATGATGTGCAAAACGGGGTCTTCCAGCTTGCGCGGGTTAGGCTCAGAACTGCGATTCAAGTTTGCACGTAGCGGCTCAAACGAATCGCAACAAGTTAATACACACACAGCTTTACAGGCACTTTTAGGCATGATGTGCAAAACGCGGTCATCCAGCTTGCTCGGGTTAGGCTCAGAACTGCGATTAGTTTGCACGTAGGGGCTCAAACGAATCGCAACAAGTTAATACACACAGCTTTACAGGCACATTTAGGAATGATGTGCAAAACGCGGTCATCCAGCTTGCTCGGGTTAGGCTCAGAACTGCGGTTCAAGTTTGCACATAGCGGCTAAAACGAATCGCAACAAGGTAATACACACACAGCTTTACAGGCACTTTAAGCATGATGTGCAAAACGCGGTCATCCAGCTTGCTCGGGTTAGGCTCAGAACTGCGATTCAAGTTTGCACGTAGCGGCTCAAACGAATCGCAACAAGTTAGTACATACAACGCCTTACAGGCACTTTCAGGCATGATGTGCAAAACGGGGTCTTCCAGCTTGCGCGGGTTAGGCTCAGAAATGCGATTCAAGTTTGCACGTAGCGGCTCAAACGAATCGCAACAAGTTAATTCACACAAAGCCTTACAGGCTCTTTTAGGCATGATGTGCAAAACGCGGTCATCCAGCTTGCTCGGGTTAGGCTCAGAATAGCGATTCAAGTTTGCACGTAGCGGCTAAAACGAATCGGAACAAGTTAGTACACACAAGGCCTAACAGGCACTTTTAGGCATGATGTGCAAATAGGCGTCACTCAAGCTTGCGCGCGTTAGGCTCAGAACTGCGATTCAAGTTCGCATATAGCTGCTAAAACGAATCGGAATACACAACGCCTTACAGGCACATTTAGGCATGATATGCAAATAGGCGTCACTCAAGCTTGTTCTGGTTAGGCTCAGAACTGCGATTCAAGTTTGCACATAGCGGCTAAAACGAATCGCAACAAGTTAATACACACAACGCCTTACAGGCACTTTTAGGCATGATGGGCAAAACGGCTTCATCCAGCTTGCTCGGGTTAGGCTCAGAAATGCGATTCAAGTTTGCACATAGCGGCTAAAACGAATCGCAACAACTTAATACACAAACAGCTTTACAGGCACTATTAGGCATGATGTGCAAAACGGGGTCTTCCAGCTTGCGCGGGTTAGGCGCAGAACTGCGATTCATGTTCGCATATAGCTGCTAAAACGAATCGGAATACACACCGCCTTACAGGCACATTTAGGCATGATATGCAAATAGGAGTCACTCAAGCTTGTTCTGGTTAGGCTCAGAACTGCGATTCAAGTTTGCACATAGCGGCTAAAACGAATCGCAACAAGTTAATACACACAACGCCTTACAGGCACTTTTAGGCATGATGGGCAAAACGGCTTCATTCAGCTTGCGTGGGTTAGGCGCAGAACTTCGATTTAAGTTTGCACATAGCGGCTCAGACGAATCGCAACAAATTGATACACACAACGCCTTACAGGCAATTTTAGGCATGATGTGCAAAACGGGGTCATCCAGCTTGCGAGGGTTAGGCGCAGAACTGCGATTCAAGTTCGCATATAGCTGCTAAAACGAATCGGAACACACGCCTTACAGGCACTTTTAAGCATGATGTGCAAATAGGCGTCACTCAAGCTTGCGCGGGTTAGGCTCAGAACTGCGATTCAAGTTTGCGCATAGCGGGTAAAACGAATCGCAACAAGTTAATACACACAAAGCCTTACAGGCACTTTTAGGCTTGATGTGCAAAACGCGGTCATCCAGCTTGCGCGGGTTAGGCTCAGAAATTCGATTCAAGTTCGCACGTAGCGGCTCAAACGAATCGCAACAAGTCAATACACACAACGCCTTACAGGCACTTTTAGGCATGATGTGCAAAACGCCGTCATCCAGCTTGCGCGGGTTAGGCTCAGAAATGCGGATCAAGTTTGCACGTAGCGGCTAAAACGAATCGCACCAAGGTAATACACACAAAGCCTTACAGGCACTTTTAGGCATGATGTGCAAAACGCGGTCATCCAGCTTGCTCGCGTTAGGCTCAGAACTGCGATTCAAGTTTGCACATAGCGGCTAAAACGAATCGCAACAAGTTAATATACACACAGCTTTACTGGCACTTTTAGGCATGATGTGCAAAACGCGGTCATCCAGCTTGCTCGGGTTAGGCTCAGAACCGCGATTCAAGTTTGCACATAGCGGCTAAAACGAATCGGAACAAGTTAATACACACAAGGCCGTACAGGCACTTTTAGGCATGATGTGCAAATAGGCGTCACTCAAGCTTGCGTGGGTTAGGCTCAGAACTGCGATTCAAGTTTGCACATAGCGGCTAAAACGAATCGCAACAAGTTAATACACACAACGCCTTACAGGCAATTTTAGGCATGATGTGCAAAACGGGGTCATCCAGCTTGCTCGGGTTAGGCTCAGAAATGCGATTCAAGTTTGCACATAGCGGCTAAAACGAATCGCAACAAGTTATTACACACACAGCTTTACAGGCACATTTAGGCATGATGTGCAAAACGCGGTCATCCAGCTTGCTCGGGTTAGGCTCAGAACTGCGATTCAAGTTTGCACGTAGCGGCTCAAACGAATCGCAACAAGTTAATACACATACAGCTTTACAGGCACTTTTAGGCATGATGTGCAAAACGCGGTCATCCAGCTTGCTCGGGTTAGGCTCAGAAGTGCGGTTCAAGTTTGCACGTAGCGGCTAAAACGAATCGGAACAAGTTAATACACACAAGGCCTTACAGACACTTTTAGGCATGATGTGCAAATAGGCGTCACTCAAGCTTGCGCGGGTTAGGCTCAGAACTGCGATTCAAGTTTGCACGTAGCGGCTCAAACGAATCGCAACAAGTTAATACACACAAAGCTTACAGGCTCTTTTAGGCATGATGCGCAAAACGCGGTCATCCAGCTTGCTCGGGTTAGGCTCAGAATGAGATTCAAGTTTGCACATAGCGGCTAAAACAAATCGCAACAAGTTAATACACACAACGCCTTACAGGAACTTTAAGGCATGATGTGCAAAACGGGGTCTTCCAGCTTGCGCGGGTTAGGCGCAGAACTGCGATTCATGTTCGCATATAGCTGCTAAAACGAATCGGAACACACAACGCCTTACAGGCACATTTAGGCATGATATGCAAATAGGCGTCACTCAAGCTTGTTCAGGTTAGGCTCAGAACTGCGATTCAAGTTTGCACATAGCGGCTAAAACGAATCGCAACAAGTTAATACACACAAGCCTTACAGGCACTTTTAGGCATGATGGGCAAAACGGCTTCATCCAGCTTGCGCGGGTTAGGCGCAAAACTTCGATTTAAGTTTGCACATAGCGGCTAAAACGAATCGCACCAAGGTAATACACACAAAGCCTTACAGGCACTTTTAGGCATGATGTCCAAAACGCGGTCATCCAGCTTGCTCGGGTTATGCTCAGAGCTGCGATTCAAGTTTGCACATAGCGGCTAAAACAAATCGCAACAAGTTAATACACACAACGCCTTACAGGCACTTTAAGGCATGATGTGCAAAACGGGGTCTTCCAGCTTGCGCGGGTTAGGCGCAGAACTGCGATTCATGTTCGCATATAGCTGCTAAAACGAATCGGAATACACAACGCCTTACAGGCACATTTAGGCATGATATGCAAATAGGCGTCACTCAAGCTTGTTCTGGTTAGGCTCAGAACTGCTATTCAAGTTTGCACATAGCGGCTAAAACGAATTGCAACAAGTTAATACACACAACGCCTTAAAGGCACTTTTAGGCATGATGGGCAAAACGGCTTCATCCAGCTTGCGTGGGTTAGGCGCAGAACTTCGATTTAAGTTTGCACATAGCGGCTCAGACGAATCGCAACAAGTTGATACACACAACGCCTTACAGGCAATTTTAGGCATGATGTGCAAAACGGGGTCATCCAGCTTGCGAGGGTTAGGCGCAGAACTGCGATTCAAGTTCGCATATAGCTGCTAAAACGAATCGGAACACACGCCTTACAGGCACTTTTAAGCATGATGTGCAAATAGGCGTCACTCAAGCTTGCTCGGGTTAGGCTCAGAACTGCGATTCAAGTTTGCACATAGCGGGTAAAACGAATCGCAACAAGTTAATACACACAAAGCCTTACAGGCACTTTTAGGCATGATGTGCAAAACGCGGTCATCCAGCTTGCGCGGGTTAGGCTCAGAAATTCGATTCAAGTTTGCACGTAGCGGCTCAAACGAATCGCAACAAGTTAATACACACAACGCCTTACAGGCACTTTTAGGCATGATGTGCAAAACGCCGTCATCCAGCTTGCGCGGGTTAGGCTCAGAAATGCGATTCAAGTTTGCACGTAGCGGCTAAAACGAATCGCACCAAGGTAATACACGCAAAGCCTTACAGGCACTTTTAGGCATGATGTGCAAAACGCGGTCATCCAGCTTGCTCGGGTTAGGCTCAGAACTGCGATTCAAGTTTGCACATAGCGGCTAAAACGAATCGCAACAAGTTAATATACACACAGCTTTACAGGCACTTTTAGGCATGATGTGCAAAACGCGGTCATCCAGCTTGCTCGGGTTAGGCTCAGAAATGCGATTCAAGTTTGCACATAGCGGCTAAAACGAATCGCAACAAGTTATTACACACACAGCTTTACAGGCACTTTTAGGCATGATGTGCAAAGCGCGGTCATCCAGCTTGCTCGGGTTAGGCTCAGAACTGCGATTCAAGTTTGCACGTAGCGGCTCAAACGAATCGCAACAAGTTAATACACACACAGCTTTACAGGCACTTTTAGGCATGATGTGCAAAACCCGGTCATCCAGCTTGCTCGGGTTAGGCTCAGAAGTGCGGTTCAAGTTTGCACGTAGCGGCTAAAACAAATCGGAACAAGTTAATACACACAAGGCCTTACAGACACTTTTAGGCATGATGTGCAAATAGGCGTCACTCAAGCTTGCGCGGGTTATGCTCAGTACTGCGATTCAAGTTTGCACGTAGCGGCTCAAACGAATCGCAACAAGTTAATACACACAAAGCCTTACAGGCTCTTTTAGGCATGATGCGCAAAACGCGGTCATCCAGCTTGCTCGGCTTAGGCTCAGAGCTGCGATTCAAGTTTGCACATAGCGGCTAAAACAAATCGCAACAAGTTAATACACACAACGCCTTACAGGCACTTTAAGGCATGATGTGCAAAACGGGGTCTTCCAGCTTGCGCGGGTTAGGCGCAGAACTGCGATTCATGTTCGCATATAGCTGCTAAAACGAATCGGAATACACAACGCCTTACAGGCACATTTAGGCATGATATGCAAATAGGCGTCACTCAAGCTTGTTCTGGTTAGGCTCAGAACTGCTATTCAAGTTTGCACATAGCGGCTAAAACGAATTGCAACAAGTTAATACACACAACGCCTTAAAGGCACTTTTAGGCATGATGGGCAAAACGGCTTCATCCAGCTTGCGTGGGTTAGGCGCAGAACTTCGATTTAAGTTTGCACATAGCGGCTCAGACGAATCGCAACAAGTTGATACACACAACGCCTTACAGGCAATTTTAGGCATGATGTGCAAAACGGGGTCATCCAGCTTGCGAGGGTTAGGCGCAGAACTGCGATTCAAGTTCGCATATAGCTGCTAAAACGAATCGGAACACACGCCTTACAGGCACTTTTAAGCATGATGTGCAAATAGGCGTCACTCAAGCTTGCTCGGGTTAGGCTCAGAACTGCGATTCAAGTTTGCACATAGCGGGTAAAACGAATCGCAACAAGTTAATACACACAAAGCCTTACAGGCACTTTTAGGCATGATGTGCAAAACGCGGTCATCCAGCTTGCGCGGGTTAGGCTCAGAAATTCGATTCAAGTTTGCACGTAGCGGCTCAAACGAATCGCAACAAGTTAATACACACAACGCCTTACAGGCACTTTTAGGCATGATGTGCAAAACGCCGTCATCCAGCTTGCGCGGGTTAGGCTCAGAAATGCGATTCAAGTTTGCACGTAGCGGCTAAAACGAATCGCACCAAGGTAATACACGCAAAGCCTTACAGGCACTTTTAGGCATGATGTGCAAAACGCGGTCATCCAGCTTGCTCTGGTTAGGCTCAGAACTGCGATTCAATTTTGCACATAGCGGCTAAAACGAATCGCAACAAGTTAATATACACACAGCTTTACAGGCACTTTTAGGCATGATGTGCAAAACGCGGTCATCCAGCTTGCTCGGGTTAGGCTCAGAACCGCGATTCAAGTTTGCACGTAGCGGCTCAAACGAATCGCAACAAGTTAATACACACCACGCCTTACAGGCACTTTTAGGCATGATGTGCAAAGCGCGGTCATCCAGCTTGCTCGGGTTAGGCTCAGAACTGCGATTCAAGTTTGCACGTAGCGGCTCAAACGAATCGCAACAAGTTAATACACACACAGCTTTACAGGCACTTTTAGGCATGATGTGCAAAACCCGGTCATCCAGCTTGCTCGGGTTAGGCTCAGAAGTGCGGTTCAAGTTTGCACGTAGCGGCTAAAACAAATCGGAACAAGTTAACACACAAGGCCTTACAGACACTTTTAGGCATGATGTGCAAATAGGCGTCACTCAAGCTTGCGCGGGTTAGGCTCAGAACTGCGATTCAAGTTTGCACATAGCGGCTAAAACGAATCGCAACAAGTTAATACACACAACGCCTTACAGGCAATTTTAGGCATGATGTGCAAAACGGGGTCATCCAGCTTGCTCGGGTTAGGCTCAGAAATGCGATTCAAGTTTGCACATAGCGGCTAAAACGAATCGCAACAAGTTATTACACACACAGCTTTACAGGCACTTTTAGGCATGATGTGCAAAGCGCGGTCATCCAGCTTGCTCGGGTTAGGCTCAGAACTGCGATTCAAGTTTGCACGTAGCGGCTCAAACGAATCGCAACAAGTTAATACACACACAGCTTTACAGGCACTTTTAGGCATGATGTGCAAAACCCGGTCATCCAGCTTGCTCGGGTTAGGCTCAGAAGTGCGGTTCAAGTTTGCACGTAGCGGCTAAAACAAATCGGAACAAGTTAATACACACAAGGCCTTACAGACACTTTTAGGCATGATGTGCAAATAGGCGTCACTCAAGCTTGCGCGGGTTATGCTCAGTACTGCGATTCAAGTTTGCACGTAGCGGCTCAAACGAATCGCAACAAGTTAATACACACAAAGCCTTACAGGCTCTTTTAGGCATGATGCGCAAAACGCGGTCATCCAGCTTGCTCGGGTTAGGCTCAGAAATGAGATTCAAGTTTGCACATAGCGGCTAAAACAAATCGCAACAAGTTAATACACACAAAGCCTTACAGGCACTTTAAGGCATGATGTGCAAAACGGGGTCTTCCAGCTTGCGCGGGTTAGGCGCAGAACTGCGATTCATGTTCGCATATAGCTGCTAAAACGAATCGGAATACACAACGCCTTACAGGCACATTTAGGCATGATATGCAAATAGGCGTCACTCAAGCTTGTTCTGGTTAGGCTCAGAACTGCGATTCAAGTTTGCACATAGCGGCTAAAACAAATCGCAACAAGTTAATACACACAACGCCTTACAGGCACTTTAAGTCATGATGTGCAAAACGGGGTCTTCCAGCTTGCGCGGGTTAGGCGCAGAACTGCGATTCATGTTCGCATATAGCTGCTAAAACGAATCGGAATACACAACGCCTTACAGGCACATTTAGGCATGATATGCAAATAGGCGTCACTCAAGCTTGTTCTGGTTAGGCTCAGAACTGCGATTCAAGTTTGCACATAGCGGCTAAAACGAATCGCAACAAGTTAATACACACAACGCCTTACAGGCACTTTTAGGCATGATGGGCAAAACGGCTTCATCCAGCTTGCGCGGGTTAGGCGCAAAACTTCGATTTAAGTTTGCACATAGCGGCTCAGACGAATCGCAACAAGTTGATACACAAACGCCTTACAGGCAATTTTAGGCATGATGTGCAAAACGGGGTCATCCAGCTTGCGAGGGTTAGGCGCAGAACTGCGATTCAAGTTCGCATATAGCTGCTAAAACGAATCGGAACACACGCCTTACAGGCACTTTTAGGCATGATGTGCAAAACGCGGTCATCCAGCTTGCGCGGGTCAGGCTCAGAAATGCGATTCAAGTTTGCACGTAGCGGCTAAAACTAATCGCACCAAGGTAATACACACAAAGCCTTACAGGCACTTTTAGGCATGATGTCCAAAACGCGGTCATCCAGCTTGCTCGGGTTAGGCTCAGAACTGCGATTCAAGTTTGCACATAGCGGCTAAAACAAATCGCAACAAGTTAATACACACAACGCCTTACAGGCACTTTAAGGCATGATGTGCAAAGCGGGGTCTTCCAGCTTGCGCGGGTTAGGCGCAGAACTGCGATTCATGTTCGCATATAGCTGCTAAAACGAATCGGAATACACAACGCCTTACAGGCACATTTAGGCATGATATGCAAATAGGCGTCACTCAAGCTTGTTCTGGTTAGGCTCAGAACTGCTATTCAAGTTTGCACATAGCGGCTAAAACGAATCGCAACAAGTTAATACACACAACGCCTTAAAGGCACTTTTAGGCATGATGGGCAAAACGGCTTCATCCAGCTTGCGTGGGTTAGGCGCAGAACTGCGATTCAAGTTCGCATATAGCTGCTAAAACGAATCGGAACACACGCCTTACAGGCACTTTTAAGCATGATGTGCAAATAGGCGTCACTCAAGCTTGCGCGGGTTAGGCTCAGAAATGCGATTCAAGTTTGCACATAGCGGGTAAAACGAATCGCAACAAGTTAATACACACAAAGCCTTACAGGCACTTTTAGGCATGATGTGCAAAACGCGGTCATCCAGCTTGCGCTGGTTAGGCTCAGAAATTCGATTCAAGTTTGCACGTAGCGGCTCAAACGAATCGCAACAAGTCAATACACACAACGCCTTACAGGCACTTTTAGGCATGATGTGCAAAACGCCGTCATCCAGCTTGCGCGGGTTAGGCTCAGAAATGCGGTTCAAGTTTGCACGTAGCGGCTAAAACGAATCGCACCAAGGTAATACACACAAAGCCTTACAGGCACTTTTAGGCATGATGTGCAAAACGCGGTCATCCAGCTTGCTCGGGTTAGGCTCAGAACTGCGATTCAAGTTTGCACATAGCGGCTAAAACGAATCGCAACAAGTTAATATACACACAGCTTTACTGGCACTTTTAGGCATGATGTGCAAAACGCGCTCATCCAGCTTGCTCGGGTTAGGCTCAGAACCGCGATTCAAGTTTGCACGTAGCGGCTCAAACGAATCGCAACAAGTTAATACACACAAAGCCTTACAGGCACTTTTAGGCATGATGTGCAAAACGCCGTCATCCAGCTTGCGCGGGTTAGGCTCAGAAATGCGATTCAAGTTTGCACGTAGCGGCTAAAACTAATCGCACCAAGGTAATACACACAAAGCCTTACAGGCACTTTTAGGCATGATGTCCAAAACGCGGTCATCCAGCTTGCTCGGGTTAGGCTCAGAACTGCGATTCAAGTTTGCACATAGCGGCTAAAACAAATCGCAACAAGTTAATACACACAACGCCTTACAGGCACTTTAAGGCATGATGTGCAAAACGGGGTCTTCCAGCTTGCGCGGGTTAGGCGCAGAACTGCGATTCATGTTCGCATATAGCTGCTAAAACGAATCGGAATACACAACGCCTTACAGGCACATTTAGGCATGATATGCAAATAGGCGTCACTCAAGCTTGTTCTGGTTAGGCTCAGAACTGCGATTCAAGTTTGCACATAGCGGCTAAAACGAATCGCAACAAGTTAATACACACAACGCCTTACAGGCACTTTTAGGCATGATGGGCAAAACGGCTTCATCCAGCTTGCGCGGGTTAGGCGCAAAACTTCGATTTAAGTTTGCACATAGCGGCTCAGACGAATCGCAACAAGTTGATACACAAACGCCTTACAGGCAATTTTAGGCATGATGTGCAAAACGGGGTCATCCAGCTTGCGAGGGTTAGGCGCAGAACTGCGATTCAAGTTCGCATATAGCTGCTAAAACGAATCGGAACACACGCCTTACAGGCACTTCTAAGCATGATGTGCAAATAGGCGTCACTCAAGCTTGCGCGGGTTAGGCTCAGAACTGCGATTCAAGTTCGCACATAGCGGGTAAAACGAATCGCAACAAGTTAATACGCACAAAGCCTTACAGGCACTTTTAGGCATGATGTGCAAAACGCGGTCATCCAGCTTGCGCGGGTTAGGCTCAGAAATTCGATTCAAGTTTGCACGTAGCGGCTCGAACAAATCGCAACAAGTTAATACACACAACGCCTTACAGGCACTTTTAGGCATGATGTGCAAAACGCCGTCATCCAGCTTGCGCGGGTTAGGCTCAGAAATGCGATTCAAGTTTGCACGTAGCGGCTAAAACTAATCGCACCAAGGTAATACACACAAAGCCTTACAGGCACTTTTAGGCATGATGTCCAAAACGCGGTCATCCAGCTTGCTCGGGTTAGGCTCAGAACTGCGATTCAAGTTTGCACATAGCGGCTAAAACAAATCGCAACAAGTTAATACACACAACGCCTTACAGGCACTTTAAGGCATGATGTGCAAAACGGGGTCTTCCAGCTTGCGCGGGTTAGGCGCAGAACTGCGATTCATGTTCGCATATAGCTGCTAAAACGAATCGGAATACACAACGCCTTACAGGCACATTTAGGCATGATATGCAAATAGGCGTCACTCAAGCTTGTTCTGGTTAGGCTCAGAACTGCTATTCAAGTTTGCACATAGCGGCTAAAACGAATCGCAACAAGTTAATACACACAACGCCTTAAAGGCACTTTTAGGCATGATGGGCAAAACGGCTTCATCCAGCTTGCGTGGGTTAGGCGCAGAACTGCGATTCAAGTTCGCATATAGCTGCTAAAACGAATCGGAACACACGCCTTACAGGCACTTTTAAGCATGATGTGCAAAACGGGGTCATCCAGCTTGCGAGGGTTAGGCGCAGAACTGCGATTCAAGTTCGCATATAGCTGCTAAAACGAATCGGAACACACGCCTTACAGGCACTTTTAAGCATGATGTGCAAATAGGCGTCACTCAAGCTTGCGCGGGTTAGGCTCAGAACTGCGATTCAAGTTCGCACATAGCGGGTAAAACGAATCGCAACAAGTTAATACGCACAAAGCCTTACAGGCACTTTTAGGCATGATGTGCAAAACGCGGTCATCCAGCTTGCGCGGGTTAGGCTCAGAAATTCGATTCAAGTTTGCACGTAGCGGCTCGAACAAATCGCAACAAGTTAATACACACAACGCCTTACAGGCACTTTTAGGCATGATGTGCAAAACGCCGTCATCCAGCTTGCGCGGGTTAGGCTCAGAAATGCGATTCAAGTTTGCACGTAGCGGCTAAAACTAATCGCACCAAGGTAATACACACAAAGCCTTACAGGCACTTTTAGGCATGATGTCCAAAACGCGGTCATCCAGCTTGCTCGGGTTAGGCTCAGAACTGCGATTCAAGTTTGCACATAGCGGCTAAAACAAATCGCAACAAGTTAATACACACAACGCCTTACAGGCACTTTAAGGCATGATGTGCAAAACGGGGTCTTCCAGCTTGCGCGGGTTAGGCGCAGAACTGCGATTCATGTTCGCATATAGCTGCTAAAACGAATCGGAATACACAACGCCTTACAGGCACATTTAGGCATGATATGCAAATAGGCGTCACTCAAGCTTGTTCTGGTTAGGCTCAGAACTGCTATTCAAGTTTGCACATAGCGGCTAAAACGAATCGCAACAAGTTAATACACACAACGCCTTGAAGGCACTTTTAGGCATGATGGGCAAAACGGCTTCATCCAGCTTGCGTGGGTTAGGCGCAGAACTGCGATTCAAGTTCGCATATAGCTGCTAAAACGAATCGGAACACACGCCTTACAGGCACTTTTAAGCATGATGTGCAAATAGGCGTCACTCAAGCTTGCGCGGGTTAGGCTCAGAAATGCGATTCAAGTTTGCACATAGCGGGTAAAACGAATCGCAACAAGTTAATACACACAAAGCCTTACAGGCACTTTTAGGCATGATGTGCAAAACGCGGTCATCCAGCTTGCGCTGGTTAGGCTCAGAAATTCGATTCAAGTTTGCACGTAGCGGCTCAAACGAATCGCAACAAGTCAATACACACAACGCCTTACAGGCACTTTTAGGCATGATGTGCAAAACGCCGTCATCCAGCTTGCGCGGGTTAGGCTCAGAAATGCGGTTCAAGTTTGCACGTAGCGGCTAAAACGAATCGCACCAAGGTAATACACACAAAGCCTTACAGGCACTTTTAGGCATGATGTGCAAAACGCGGTCATCCAGCTTGCTCGGGTTAGGCTCAGAACTGCGATTCAAGTTTGCACATAGCGGCTAAAACGAATCGCAACAAGTTAATATACACACAGCTTTACTGGCACTTTTAGGCATGATGTGCAAAACGCGCTCATCCAGCTTGCTCGGGTTAGGCTCAGAACCGCGATTCAAGTTTGCACGTAGCGGCTCAAACGAATCGCAACAAGTTAATACACACCACGCCTTACAGGCACTTTTAGGCATGATGTGCAAAACGGGGTCTTCCAGCTTGCGCGGGTTAGGCTCAGAAATGCGATTCAAGTTTGCACGTAGCGGCTCAAACGAATCGCAACAAGTTAATACACACAAAGCCTTACAGGCTCTTTTAGGCATGATGTGCAAATAGGCGTCACTCAAGCTTGCGTGGGTTAGGCTCAGAACTGCGATTCAAGTTTGCACATAGCGGCTAAAACGAATCGCAACAAGTTAATACACACAACGCCTTACAGGCAATTTTAGGCATGATGTGCAAAACGGGGTCATCCAGCTTGCTCGGGTTAGGCTCAGAAATGCGATTCAAGTTTGCACATAGCGGCTAAAACGAATCGCAACAAGTTATTACACACACAGCTTTACAGGCACTTTTAGGCATGATGTGCAAAACGCGGTCATCCAGCTTGCTCGGGTTAGGCTCAGAACTGCGATTCAAGTTTGCACGTAGCGGCTCAAACGAATCGCAACAAGTTAATACACACACAGCTTTACAGGCACTTTTAGGCATGATGTGCAAAACGCGGTCATCCAGCTTGCTCGGATTAGGCTCAGAAGTGCGGTTCAAGTTTGCACGTAGCGGCTAAAACGAATCGGAACAAGTTAATACACACAAGGCCTTACAGACACTTTTAGGCATGATGTGCAAATAGGCGTCACTCAAGCTTGCGCGGGTTAGGCTCAGAACTGCGATTCAAGTTTGCACGTAGCGGCTCAAACGAATCGCAACAAGTTAACACACAAAGCCTTACAGGCTCTTTTAGGCATGATGCGCAAAACGCTGTCATCCAGCTTGCTCGGGTTAGGCTCAGAAATGAGATTCAAGTTTGCACATAGCGGCTAAAACAAATCGCAACAAGTTAATACACACAACGCCTTACAGGCACTTTAAGGCATGATGTGCAAAACGGGGTCTTCCAGCTTGCGCGGGTTAGGCGCAGAACTGCGATTCATGTTCGTATATAGCTGCTAAAACGAATCGGAATACACAACGCCTTACAGGCACATTTAGGCATGATATGCAAATAGGCGTCACTCAAGCTTGTTCTGGTTAGGCTCAGAACTGCGATTCAAGTTTGCACATAGCGGCTAAAACGAATCGCAACAAGTTAATACACACAACGCCTTACAGGCACTTTTAGGCATGATGGGCAAAACGGCTTCATCCAGCTTGCGCGGGTTAGGCGCAAAACTTCGATTTAAGTTTGCACATAGCGGCTCAGACGAATCGCAACAAGTTGATACACAAACGCCTTACAGGCAATTTTAGGCATGATGTGTAAAACGGGGTCATCCAGCTTGCGAGGGTTAGGCGCAGAACTGCGATTCAAGTTCGCATATAGCTGCTAAAACGAATCGGAACACACACCTTACAGGCACTTTTAAGCATGATGTGCAAATAGGCGTCACTCAAGCTTGCGCGGGTTAGGCTCAGAACTGCGATTCAAGTTCGCACATAGCGGGTAAAACGAATCGCAACAAGTTAATACGCACAAAGCCTTACAGGCACTTTTAGGCATGATGTGCAAAACGCGGTCATCCAGCTTGCGCGGGTTAGGCTCAGAAATTCGATTCAAGTTTGCACGTAGCGGCTCGAACAAATCGCAACAAGTTAATACACACAACACCTTACAGGCACTTTTAGGCATGATGTGCAAAACGCCGTCATCCAGCTTGCGCGGGTTAGGCTCAGAAATGCGGTTCAAGTTTGCACGTAGCGGCTAAAACGAATCGCACCAAGGTAATACACACAAAGCCTTACAGGCACTTTTAGGCATGATGTGCAAAACGCGGTCATCCAGCTTGCTCGGGTTAGGCTCAGAAATGCGGTTCAAGTTTGCATGTAGCGGCTAAAACGAATCGCACCAAGGTAATACACACAAAGCCTTACAGGCACTTTTAGGCATGATGTGCAAAACGCGGTCATCCAGCTTGCTCGGGTTAGGCTCAGAACTGCGATTCAAGTTTGCACGTAGCGGCTCAAACGAATCGCAACAAGTTAATACACACACAGCTTTACAGGCACTTTTAGGCATGATGTGCAAAACGCGGTCATCCAGCTTGCTCGGGTTAGGCTCAGAAGTGCGGTTCAAGTTTGCACGTAGCGGCTAAAACGAATCGGAACAAGTTAATACACACAAGGCCTTACAGACGCTTTTAGGCATGATGCGCAAAACGCGGTCATCCAGCTTGCTCGGGTTAGGCTCAGAAATGAGATTCAAGTTTGCACATAGCGGCTAAAACAAATCGCAACAAGTTAATACACACAACGCCTTACAGGCACTTTAAGGCATGATGTGCAAAACGGGGTCTTCCAGCTTGCGCGGGTTAGGCTCAGAACTGCGATTCATGTTCGCATATAGCTGCTAAAACGAATCGGAATACACAACGCCTTACAGGCACATTTAGGCATGATATGCAAATAGGCGTCACTCAAGCTTGTTCTGGTTAGGCTCAGAACTGCGATTCAAGTTTGCACATAGCGGCTAAAACGAATCGCAACAATTTAATACACACAACGCCTTACAGGCACTTTTAGGCATGATGGGCAAAACGGCTTCATCCAGCTTGCGCGGGTTAGGCGCAAAACTTCGATTTAAGTTTGCACATAGCGGCTCAGACGAATCGCAACAAGTTGATACACAAACGCCTTACAGGCAATTTTAGGCATGATGTGCAAAACGGGGTCATCCAGCTTGCGAGGGTTAGGCGCAGAACTGCGATTCAAGTTCGCATATAGCTGCTAAAACGAATCGGAACACACGCCTTACAGGCACTTTTAAGCATGATGTGCAAATAGGCGTCACTCAAGCTTGCGCGGGTTAGGCTCAGAACTGCGATTCAAGTTCGCACATAGCGGGTAAAACGAATCGCAACAAGTTAATACGCACAAAGCCTTACAGGCACTTTTAGGCATGATGTGCAAAACGCGGTCATCCAGCTTGCGCGGGTTAGGCTCAGAAATTCGATTCAAGTTTGCACGTAGCGGCTCGAACAAATCGCAACAAGTTAATACACACAACGCCTTACAGGCACTTTTAGGCATGATGTGCAAAACGCCGTCATCCAGCTTGCGCGGGTTAGGCTCAGAAATGCGATTCAAGTTTGCACGTAGCGGCTAAAACTAATCGCACCAAGGTAATACACACAAAGCCTTACAGGCACTTTTAGGCATGATGTCCAAAACGCGGTCATCCAGCTTGCTCGGGTTAGGCTCAGAACTGCGATTCAAGTTTGCACATAGCGGCTAAAACAAATCGCAACAAGTTAATACACACAACGCCTTACAGGCACTTTAAGGCATGATGTGCAAAACGGGGTCTTCCAGCTTGCGCGGGTTAGGCGCAGAACTGCGATTCAAGTTCGCATATAGCTGCTAAAACGAATCAGAACACACGCCTTACAGGCACTTTTAAGCATGATGTGCAAATAGGCGTCACTCAAGCTTGCGCGGGTTAGGCTCAGAACTGCGATTCAAGTTTGCACATAGCGGGTAAAACGAATCGCAACAAGTTAATACACACAAAGCCTTACAGGCACTTTTAGGCATGATGTGCAAAACGGGGTCATCCAGCTTGCTCGGGTTAGGCTCAGAAATGCGATTCGAGTTTGCACATAGCGGCTAAAACGAATCGCAACAAGTTATTACACACACAGCTTTACAGGCACTTTTAGGCATGATGTGCAAAGCGCGGTCATCCAGCTTGCTCGGGTTAGGCTCAGAACTGCGGTTCAAGTTTGCACGTAGCGGCTAAAACGAATCGGAACAATTTAATACACACAAGGCCTTACAGACACTTTTAGGCATGATGTGCAAATAGGCGTCACTCAAGCTTGCGCGGGTTAGGCTCAGAACTGCGATTCAAGTTTGCACGTAGCGGCTCAAACGAATCGCAACAAGTTAATACACACAACTTACAGGCTCTTTTAGGCATGATGTGCAAAACGGGGCCATCCAGCTTGCTCGGGTTAGGCTCAGAAATGCGATTCGAGTTTGCACATAGCGGCTAAAACGAATCGCAACAAGTTATTACACACACAGCTTTACAGGCACTTTTAGGCATGATGTGCAAAGCGCGGTCATCCAGCTTGCTCGGGTTAGGCTCAGAACTGCGGTTCAAGTTTGCACGTAGCGGCTAAAACGAATCGGAACAAGTTAATACACACAAGGCCTTACAGACACTTTTAGGCATGATGTGCAAATAGGCGTCACTCAAGCTTGCGCGGGTTAGGCTCAGAACTGCGATTCAAGTTTGCACGTAGCGGCTCAAACGAATCGCAACAAGTTAATACACACAACTTACAGGCTCTTTTAGGCATGATGCGCAAAACGCGGTCATCCAGCTTGCTCGGGTTAGGCTCAGAAATGAGATTCAAGTTGCACATAGCGGCTAAAACAAATCGCAACAAGTTAATACACACAACGCCTTACAGGCACTTTAAGGCATGATGTGCAAAACGGGGTCTTCCAGCTTGCGCGGGTTAGGCGCAGAACTGCGATTCATGTTCGCATAGAGCTGCTAAAACGAATCGGAATACACAACGCCTTACAGGCACATTTAGGCATGATATGCAAATAGGCGTCACTCAAGCTTGTTCTGGTTAGGCTCAGAACTGCGATTCAAGTTTGCACATAGCGGCTAAAACGAATCGCAACAAGTTAATACACACAACGCCTTACAGGCACTTTTAGGCATGATGGGCAAAACGGCTTCATACAGCTTGCGCGGGTTAGGCGCAAAACTTCGATTTAAGTTTGCACATAGCGGCTCAGACGAATCGCAACAAGTTGATACACACAACGCCTTACAGGCAATTTTAGGCATGATGTGCAAAACGGGGTCATCCAGCTTGCGAGGGTTAGGCGCAGAACTGGGATTCAATTTCGCATATAGCTGCTAAAACGAATCGGAACACACGACTTACAGGCACTTTTAAGCATGATGTGCAAATAGGCATCACTCAAGCTTGCGCGGGTTAGGCTCAGAACTGCGATTCAAGTTTGCACATAGCGGGTAAAACGAATCGCAACAAGTTAATACACACAACGCCTTACAGGCACTTTTAGGCATGATGTGCAAAACGCCGTCATCCAGCTTGCGCGGGTTAGGCTCAGAAATGCGATTCAAGTTTGCACGTAGCGGCTAAAACGAATCGCACCAAGGTAATACACGCAAAGCCTTACAGGCACTTTTAGGCATGATGTGCAAAACGCGGTCATCCAGCTTGCTCGGGTTAGGCTCAGAACTGCGATTCAAGTTTGCACATAGCGGCTAAAACGAATCGCAACAAGTTAATATACACACAGCTTTACAGGCACTTTTAGGCATGATGTGCAAAACGCGTTCATCCAGCTTGCTCGGGTTAGGCTCAGAACCGCGATTCAAGTTTGCACGTAGCGGCTCAAACGAATCGCAACAAGTTAATACACACCACGCCTTACAGGCACTTTTAGGCAAGATGTGCAAAACGGGGTCTTCCAGCTTGCGCGGGTTAGGCTCAGAAATGCGATTCAAGTTTGCACGTAGCGGCTCAAACGAATCGCAAGAAGTTAATACACACAAAGCCTTACAGGCTCTTTTAGGCATGATGTGCAAAACGCGGTCATCCAGCTTGCTCGGGTTAGGCTCAGAAATGCGATTCAAGTTTGCACGTAGCGGCTAAAACGAATCGGAACAAGTTAATACACACAAGGCCGTACAGGCACTTTTATGCATGATGTGCAAATAGGCGTCACTCAAGCTTGCGTGGGTTATGCTCAGAACTGCGATTCAAGTTTGCACATAGCGGCTAAAACGAATCGCAACAAGTTAATACACACAACGCCTTACAGGCACTTTAAGGCATGATGTGCAAAACGGGGTCATCCAGCTTGCTCGGGTTAGGCTCAGAAATGCGATTCAAGTTTGCACATAGCGGCTAAAACGAATCGCAACAAGTTAATACACACACAGCTTTACAGGCACTTTTAGGCATGATGTGCAAAACGCGGTCATCCAGCTTGCTCGGGTTAGGCTCAGAACAGCGATTCAAGTTTGCACGTAGCGGCTCAAACGAATCGCAACAAGTTATACACACCAAGCCTTACAGGCTCTTTTAGGCATGATGTGCAAAACGCGGTCATCCAGCTTGCTCGGGTTAGGCTCAGAAATGCGATTCAAGTTTGCACATAGCGGCTAAAACGAATCGGAACAAGTTAATACACACAAGGCCGTACAGGCACTTTTAGGCATGATGTGCAAATAGGCGTCACTCAAGCTTGCGTGGGTTAGGCTCAGAACTGCGATTCAAGTTTGCACATAGCGGCTAAAACGAATCGCAACAAGTTAATACACACAACGCCTTACAGGCAATTTTAGGCATGATGTGCAAAACGGGGTCATCCAGCTTGCTCGGGTTAGGCTCAGAAATGCGATTCAAGTTTGCACATAGCGGCTAAAACGAATCGCAACAAGTTATTACACACACAGCTTTACAGGCACTTTTAGGCATGATGTGCAAAACGCGGTCATCCAGCTTGCTCGGGTTAGGCTCAGAACTGCGATTCAAGTTTGCACGTAGCGGCTCAAACGAATCGCAACAAGTTAATACACACACAGCTTTACAGGCACTTTTAGGCATGATGTGCAAAACGCGGTCATCCAGCTTGCTCGGGTTAGGCTCAGAAGTGCGGTTCAAGTTTGCACGTTGCGGCTAAAACGAATCGGAACAAGTTAATACACACAAGGCCTTACAGACACTTTTAGGCATGATGTGCAAATAGGCGTCACTCAAGCTTGCGCGGGTTAGGCTCAGAACTGCGATTCAAGTTTGCACATAGCGGCTAAAACGAATCGCAACAAGTTAATATACACACAGCTTTACAGGCACTTTTAGGCATGATGTGCAAAACGCGGTCATCCAGCTTGCTCGGGTTAGGCTCAGAACCGCGATTCAAGTTTGCACGTAGCGGCTCAAACGAATCGCAACAAGTTAATACAAACCACGCCTTACAGGCACTTTTAGGCAAGATGTGCAAAACGGGGTCTTCCAGCTTGCGCGGGTTAGGCTCAGAAATGCGATTCAAGTTTGCACGTAGCGGCTCAAACGAATCGCAAGAAGTTAATACACACAAAGCCTTACAGGCTCTTTTAGGCATGATGTGCAAAACGCGGTCATCCAGCTTGCTCGGGTTAGGCTCAGAAATGCGATTCAAGTTTGCACATAGCGGCTAAAACGAATCGGAACAAGTTAATACACACAAGGCCGTACAGGCACTTTTAGGCATGATGTGCAAATAGGCGTCACTCAAGCTTGCGTGGGTTAGGCTCAGAACTGCGATTCAAGTTTGCACATAGCGGCTAAAACGAATCGCAACAAGTTAATACACGCAACGCCTTACAGGCAATTTTAGGCATTATGTGCAAAACGGGGTCATCCAGCTTGCTCGGGTTAGGCTCAGAAATGCGATTCGAGTTTGCACATAGCGGCTAAAACGAATCGCAACAAGTTATTACACACACAGCTTTACAGGCACTTTTAGGCATGATGTGCAAAGCGCGGTCATCCAGCTTGCTCGGGTTAGGCTCAGAAATGAGATTCAAGTTTGCACATAGCGGCTAAAGCAAATCGCAACAAGTTAATACACACAACGCCTTACAGGCACTTTAAGGCATGATGTGCAAAACGGGGTCTTCCAGCTTGCGCGGGTTAGGCGCAGAACTGCGATTCATGTTCGCATATAGCTGCTAAAACGAATCGGAATACACAACGCCTTACAGGTACATTTAGGCATGATATGCAAATAGGCGTCACTCAAGCTTGTTCTGGTTAGGCTCAGAACTGCGATTCAAGTTTGCACATAGCGGCTAAAACGAATCGCAACAAGTTAATACACACAACGCCTTACAGGCACTTTTAGGCATGATGGGCAAAACGGCTTCATACAGCTTGCGCGGGTTAGGCGCAAAACTTCGATTTAAGTTTGCACATAGCGGCTCAGACGAATCGCAACAAGTTGATACACACAACGCCTTACAGGCAATTTTAGGCATGATGTGCAAAACGGGGTCATCCAGCTTGCGAGGGTTAGGCGCAGAACTGCGATTCAAATTCGCATATAGCTGCTAAACGAACCGGAACACACGCCTTACAGGCACTTTTAAGCATGATGTGCAAATAGGCGTCACTCAAGCTTGCGCGGGTTAGGCTCAGAACTGCGATTCAAGTTTGCACATAGCGGCTAAAACGAATCGCAACAAGTTAATACACACAACGCCTTACAGGCACTTTTAGGCATGATGGGCAAAACGGCTTCATCCAGCTTGCGTGGGTTAGGCGCAGAACTTCGATTTAAGTTTGCACATAGCGGCTCAGACGAATCGCAACAAGTTGATACACACAACGCCTTACAGGCAATTTTAGGCATGATGTACAAAATGGGGTCATCCAGCTTGCGAGGGTTAGGCGCAGAACTGCGATTCAATTTCGCATATAGCTGCTAAAACGAATCGGAACACACGACTTACAGGCACTTTTAAGCATGATGTGCAAATAGGCGTCACTCAAGCTTGCGCGGGTTAGGCTCAGAACTGCGATTCAAGTTTGCACATAGCGGGTAAAACGAATCGCAACAAATTAATACACACAAAGCCTTACAGGCACTTTTAGGCATGATGTGCAAAACGCGGTCATCCAGCTTGCGCGGGTTAGGCTCAGAAATTCGATTCAAGTTTGCACGTAGCGGCTCAAACGAATCGCAACAAGTTAATACACACAACGCCTTACAGGCACTTTTAGGCATGATGTGCAAAACGCCGTCATCCAGCTTGCGCGGGTTAGGCTCAGAAATGCGATTCAAGTTTGCACGTAGCGGCTAAAACGAATCGCACCAAGGTAATACACGCAAAGCCTTACAGGCACTTTTCGGCATGATGTGCAAAACGCGGTCATCCAGCTTGCTCGGGTTAGGCTCAGAACTGAGATTCAAGTTTGCACATAGCGGCTAAAACGAATCGCAACAAGTTAATATACACACAGCTTTACAGGCACTTTTAGGCATGATGTGCAAAACGCGTTCATCCAGCTTGCTCGGGTTAGGCTCAGAACCGCGATTCAAGTTTGCACGTAGCGGCTCAAACGAATCGCAACAAGTTAATACACACCACGCCTTACAGGCACTTTTAGGCAAGATGTGCAAAACGGGGTCTTCCAGCTTGCGCGGGTTAGGCTCAGAAATGCGATTCAAGTTTGCACGTAGCGGCTCAAACGAATCGGAACAAGTTAATACACACAAGGCCGTACAGGCACTTTTATGCATGATGTGCAAATAGGCGTCACTCAAGCTTGCGTGGGTTATGCTCAGAACTGCGATTCAAGTTTGCACATAGCGGCTAAAACGAATCGCAACAAGTTAATACACACAACGCCTTACAGGCACTTTAAGGCATGATGTGCAAAACGGGGTCATCCAGCTTGCTCGGGTTAGGCTCAGAAATGCGATTCAAGTTTGCACATAGCGGCTAAAACGAATCGCAACAAGTTAATACACACACAGCTTTACAGGCACTTTTAGGCATGATGTGCAAAACGCGGTCATCCAGCTTGCTCGGGTTAGGCTCAGAACTGCGATTCAAGTTTGCACGTAGCGGCTCAAACGAATCGCAACAAGTTATACACACAAAGCCTTACAGGCTCTTTTAGGCATGATGCGCAAAACGCGGTCATCCAGCTTGCTCGGGTTAGGCTCAGAAATGAGATTCAAGTTTGCACATAGCGGCTAAAACAAATCGCAACAAGTTAATACACACAACGCCTTACAGGCACTTTAAGGCATGATGTGCAAAACGGGGTCTTCCAGCTTGCGCGGGTTAGGCTCAGAAATTCGATTCAAGTTTGCACGTAGCGGCTCGAACAAATCGCAACAAGTTAATACACACAACGCCTTACAGGCACTTTTAGGCATGATGTCCAAAACGCGGTCATCCAGCTTGCCCGGGTTAGGCTCAGAACTGCGATTCAAGTTTGCACATAGCGGCTAAAACAAATCACAACAAGTTAATACACACAACGCCTTACAGGCACTTTAAGGCATGATGTGCAAAACGGGGTCTTCCAGCTTGCGCGGGTTAGGCGCAGAACTGCGATTCATGTTCGCATATAGCTGCTAAAACGAATCGGAATACGCAACGCCTTACAGGCACATTTAGGCATGATATGCAAATAGGCGTCACTCAAGCTTGTTCTGGTTAGGCTCAGAACTGCTATTCAAGTTTGCACATAGCGGCTAAAACGAATCGCAACAAGTTAATACACACAAAGCCTTAAAGGCACTTTTAGGCATGATGGGCAAAACGGCTTCATCCATCTTGCGTGGGTTAGGCGCAGAACTTCGATTTAAGTTTGCACATAGCGGCTCAGACGAATCGCAACAAGTTGATACACACAACGCCTAACAGGCAATTTTAGGCATGATGTACAAAATGGGGTCATCCAGCTTGCGAGGGTTAGGCGCAGAACTGCGATTCAATTTCGCATATAGCTGCTAAAACGAATCGGAACACACGACTTACAGGCACTTTTAAGCATGATGTGCAAATAGGCGTCACTCAAGCTTGCGCGGGTTAGGCTCAGAACTGCGATTAAAGTTTGCACATAGCGGGTAAAACGAATCGCAACAAGTTAATACACACAAAGCCTTACAGGCACTTTTAGGCATGATGTGCAAAACGCGGTCATCCAGCTTGCGCGGGTTAGGCTCAGAAATTCGATTCAAGTTTGCACGTAGCGGCTCAAACGAATCGCAACAAGTTAATACACACAACGCCTTACAGGCACTTTTAGGCATGATGTGCAAAACGCCGTCATCCAGCTTGCGCGGGTTAGGCTCAGAAATGCGATTCAAGTTTGCACGTAGCGGCTAAAACGAATCGCAACAAGTTAATATACACACAGCTTTACAGGCACTTTTAGGCATGATGTGCAAAACGCGTTCATCCAGCTTGCTCGGGTTTGGCTCAGAACCGCGATTCAAGTTTGCACGTAGCGGCTCAAACGAATCGCAACAAGTTAATACACACCACGCCTTACAGGCACTTTTAGGCAAGATGTGCAAAACGGGGTCTTCCAGCTTGCGCGGGTTAGGCTCAGAAATGCGATTCAAGTTTGCACGTAGCGGCTCAAACGAATCGCAAGAAGTTAATACACACAAAGCCTTACAGGCTCTTTTAGGCATGATGTGCAAAACGCGGTCATCCAGCTTGCTCGGGTTAGGCTCAGAAATGCGATTCAAGTTTGCACGTAGCGGCTAAAACGAATCGGAACAAGTTAATACACACAAGGCCGTACAGGCACTTTTATGCATGATGTGCAAATAGGCGTCACTCAAGCTTGCGTGGGTTATGCTCAGAACTGCGATTCAAGTTTGCACATAGCGGCTAAAACGAATCGCAACAAGTTAATACACACAACGCCTTACAGGAACTTTAAGGCATGATGTGCAAAACGGGGTCATCCAGCTTGCTCGGGTTAGGCTCAGAAATGCGATTCAAGTTTGCACATAGCGGCTAAAACGAATCGCAACAAGTTAATACACACACAGCTTTACAGGCACTTTTAGGCATGATGTGCAAAACGCGGTCATCCAGCTTGCTCGGGTTAGGCTCAGAACTGCGATTCAAGTTTGCACGTAGCGGCTCAAACGAATCGCAACAAGTTAATACACACACAGCTTTACAGGCACTTTTAGGCATGATGTGCAAAACGCGGTCATCCAGCTTGCTCGGGTTAGGCTCAGAACTGCGGTTCAAGTTTGCACATAGCGGCTAAAAGGAATCGCAACAAGGTAATACACACACAGCTTTACAGGCACCTTTAGGCATGATGTGCAAAACGCGGTCATCCAGCTTGCACGGGTTAGGCTCAGAACTGCGATTCAAGTTTGCACGTAGCGGCTCAAACGAATCGCAACAAGTTAGTACACACAACGCCTTACAGGCACTTTTAGGCATGATGTGCAAAACGGGGTCTTCCAGCTTGCGCGGGTTAGGCTCAGAAATGAGATTCAAGTTTCCACATAGCGGCTAAAACAAATCGCAACAAGTTAATACACACAACGCCTTACAGGCACTTTAAGGCATGATGTGCAAAACGGGGTCTTCCAGCTTGCGCGGGTTAGGCGCAGAACTGCGATTCACGTTCGCATATAGCTGCTAAAACGAATCGGAATACACAACGCCTTAGAGGCACATTTAGGCATGATATGCAAATAGGCGTCACTCAAGCTTGTTCTGGTTAGGCTCAGAACTGCGATTCAAGTTTGCACATAGCGGGTAAAACGAATCGCAACAAGTTAATACACACAAAGCCTTACAGGCACTTTTAGGCATGATGTGCAAAACGCGGTCATCCAGCTTGCGCGGGTTAGGCTCAGAAATTCGATTCAAGTTTGCACGTAGCGGCTCAAACGAATCGCAACAAGTTAATACACACAACGCCTTACAGGCACTTTTAGGCATGATGTGCAAAACGCCGTCATCCAGCTTGCGCGGGTTAGGCTCAGAAATGCGATTCAAGTTTGCACGTAGCGGCTAAAACGAATCGCAACAAGTTAATATACACACAGCTTTACAGGCACTTTTAGGCATGATGTGCAAAACGCGTTCATCCAGCTTGCTCGGGTTAGGCTCAGAACTGCGATTCAAGTTTGCACATAGCGGCTAAAACGAATCGCAACAAGTTAATACACACAACGCCTTACAGGCACTTTAAGGCATGATGTGCAAAACGGGGTCATCCAGCTTGCTCGGGTTAGGCTCAGAAATGCGATTCAAGTTTGCACATAGCGGCTAAAACGAATCGCAACAAGTTAATACACACACAGCTTTACAGGCACTTTTAGGCATGATGTGCAAAACGCGGTCATCCAGCTTGCTCGGGTTAGGCTCAGAACTGCGATTCAAGTTTGCACGTAGCGGCTCAAACGAATCGCAACAAGTTATACACACAAAGCCTTACAGGCTCTTTTAGGCATGATGTGCAAAACGCGGTCATCCAGCTTGCTCGGGTTAGGCTCAGAAATGCGATTCAAGTTTGCACATAGCGGCTAAAACGAATCGGAACAAGTTAATACACACAAGGCCGTACAGGCACTTTTAGGCATGATGTGCAAATAGGCGTCACTCAAGCTTGCGTGGGTTAGGCTCAGAACTGCGATTCAAGTTTGCACATAGCGGCTAAAACGAATCGCAACAAGTTAATACACACAACGCCTTACAGGCAATTTTAGGCATGATGTGCAAAACGGGGTCATCCAGCTTGCTCGGGTTAGGCTCAGAAATGCGATTCAAGTTTGCACATAGCGGCTAAAACGAATCGCAACAAGTTATTACACACACAGCTTTACAGGCACTTTTAGGCATGATGTGCAAAACGCGGTCATCCAGCTTGCTCGGGTTAGGCTCAGAACTGCGATTCAAGTTTGCACGTAGCGGCTCAAACGAATCGCAACAAGTTAATACACACACAGCTTTACAGGCACTTTTAGGCATGATGTGCAAAACGCGGTCATCCAGCTTGCTCGGGTTAGGCTCAGAAGTGCGGTTCAAGTTTGCACGTTGCGGCTAAAACGAATCGGAACAAGTTAATACACACAAGGCCTTACAGACACTTTTAGGCATGATGTGCAAATAGGCGTCACTCAAGCTTGCGCGGGTTAGGCTCAGAACTGCGATTCAAGTTTGCACATAGCGGCTAAAACGAATCGCAACAAGTTAATATACACACAGCTTTACAGGCACTTTTAGGCATGATGTTCAAAACGCTGTCATCCAGCTTGCTCGGGTTAGGCTCAGAACCGCGATTCAAGTTTGCACGTAGCGGCTCAAACGAATCGCAACAAGTTAATACAAACCACGCCTTACAGGCACTTTTAGGCATGATGTGCAAAACGCGGTCATCCAGCTTGCTCGGGTTAGGCTCAGAAGTGCGGTTCAAGTTTGCACGTTGCGGCTAAAACGAATCGGAACAAGTTAATACACACAAGGCCTTACAGACACTTTTAGGCATGATGTGCAAATAGGCGTCACTCAAGCTTGCGCGGGTTAGGCTCAGAAATGCGATTCAAGTTTGCACGTAGCGGCTCAAACGAATCGCAAGAAGTTAATACACACAAAGCCTTACAGGCTCTTTTAGGCATGATGTGCAAAACGCGGTCATCCAGCTTGCTCGGGTTAGGCTCAGAAATGCGATTCAAGTTTGCACATAGCGGCTAAAACGAATCGGAACAAGTTAATACACACAAGGCCGTACAGGCACTTTTAGGCATGATGTGCAAATAGGCGTCACTCAAGCTTGCGTGGGTTAGGCTCAGAACTGCGATTCAAGTTTGCACATAGCGGCTAAAACGAATCGCAACAAGTTAATACACACAACGCCTTACAGGCAATTTTAGGCATGATGTGCAAAACGGGGTCATCCAGCTTGCTCGGGTTAGGCTCAGAAATGCGATTCGAGTTTGCACATAGCGGCTAAAACGAATCGCAACAAGTTATTACACACACAGCTTTACAGGCACTTTTAGGCATGATGTGCAAAGCGCGGTCATCCAGCTTGCTCGGGTTAGGCTCAGAAATGAGATTCAAGTTTGCACATAGCGGCTAAAACAAATCGCAACAAGTTAATACACACAACGCCTTACAGGCACTTTAAGGCATGATGTGCAAAACGGGGTCTTCCAGCTTGCGCGGGTTAGGCGCAGAACTGCGATTCATGTTCGCATATAGCTGCTAAAACGAATCGGAATACACAACGCCTTACAGGTACATTTAGGCATGATATGCAAATAGGCGTCACTCAAGCTTGTTCTGGTTAGGCTCAGAACTGCGATTCAAGTTTGCACATAGCGGCTAAAACGAATCGCAACAAGTTAATACACACAACGCCTTACAGGCACTTTTAGGCATGATGGGCAAAACGGCTTCATACAGCTTGCGCGGGTTAGGCGCAAAACTTCGATTTAAGTTTGCACATAGCGGCTCAGACGAATCGCAACAAGTTGATACACACAACGCCTTACAGGCAATTTTAGGCATGATGTGCAAAACGGGGTCATCCAGCTTGCGAGGGTTAGGCGCAGAACTGCGATTCAAATTCGCATATAGCTGCTAAACGAACCGGAACACACGCCTTACAGGCACTTTTAAGCATGATGTGCAAATAGGCGTCACTCAAGCTTGCGCGGGTTAGGCTCAGAACTGCGATTCAAGTTTGCACATAGCGGCTAAAACGAATCGCAACAAGTTAATACACACAACGCCTTACAGGCACTTTTAGGCATGATGGGCAAAACGGCTTCATCCAGCTTGCGTGGGTTAGGCGCAGAACTTCGATTTAAGTTTGCACATAGCGGCTCAGACGAATCGCAACAAGTTGATACACACAACGCCTTACAGGCAATTTTAGGCATGATGTACAAAATGGGGTCATCCAGCTTGCGAGGGTTAGTCGCAGAACTGCGATTCAATTTCGCATATAGCTGCTAAAACGAATCGGAACACACGACTTACAGGCACTTTTAAGCATGATGTGCAAATAGGCGTCACTCAAGCTTGCGCGGGTTAGGCTCAGAACTGCGATTCAAGTTTGCACATAGCGGGTAAAACGAATCGCAACAAATTAATACACACAAAGCCTTACAGGCACTTTTAGGCATGATGTGCAAAACGCGGTCATCCAGCTTGCGCGGGTTAGGCTCAGAAATTCGATTCAAGTTTGCACGTAGCGGCTCAAACGAATCGCAACAAGTTAATACACACAACGCCTTACAGGCACTTTTAGGCATGATGTGCAAAACGCCGTCATCCAGCTTGCGCGGGTTAGGCTCAGAAATGCGATTCAAGTTTGCACGTAGCGGCTAAAACGAATCGCACCAAGGTAATACACGCAAAGCCTTACAGGCACTTTTAGGCATGATGTGCAAAACGCGTTCATCCAGCTTGCTCGGGTTAGGCTCAGAACCGCGATTCAAGTTTGCACGTAGCGGCTCAAACGAATCGCAACAAGTTAATACACACCACGCCTCACAGGCACTTTTAGGCAAGATGTGCAAAACGGGGTCTTCCAGCTTGCGCGGGTTAGGCTCAGAAATGCGATTCAAGTTTGCACGTAGCGGCTCAAACGAATCGGAAGAAGTTAATACACACAAGGCCGTACAGGCACTTTTATGCATGATGTGCAAATAGGCTTCACTCAAGCTTGCGTGGGTTATGCTCAGAACTGCGATTCAAGTTTGCACATAGCGGCTAAAACGAATCGCAACAAGTTAATACACACAACGCCTTACAGGCACTTTAAGGCATGATGTGCAAAACGTGGTCATCCAGCTTGCTCGGGTTAGGCTCAGAAATGCGATTCAAGTTTGCACATAGCGGCTAAAACGAATCGCAACAAGTTAATACACACACAGCTTTACAGGCACTTTTAGGCATGATGTGCAAAACGCGGTCATCCAGCTTGCTCGGGTTAGGCTCAGAACTACGATTCAAGTTTGCACGTAGCGGCTCAAACGAATCGCAACAAGTTATACACACAAAGCCTTACAGGCTCTTTTAGGCATGATGCGCAAAACGCGGTCATCCAGCTTGCTCGGGTTAGGCTCAGAAATGAGATTCAAGTTTGCACATAGCGGCTAAAACAAATCGCAACAAGTTAATACACACAACGCCTTACAGGCACTTTAAGGCATGATGTGCAAAACGGGGTCTTCCAGCTTGCGCGGGTTAGGCGCAGAACTGCGATTCATGTTCACATATAGCTGCTAAAACGAATCGGAATACACAACGCCTTACAGGCACATTTAGGCATGATATGAAAATAGGCGTCACTCAAGCTTGTTCTGGTTAGGCTCAGAACTGCGATTCAAGTTTGCACATAGCGGCTAAAACGAATCGCAACAAGTTAATACACACAACGCCTTACAGGCACTTTTAGGCATGATGGGCAAAACGGCTTCACCAGCTTGCGCGGGTTAGGCGCAAAACTTCGATTTAAGTTTGCACATAGCGGCTCAGACGAATCGCAACAAGTTGATACACACAACGCCTTACAGGCAATTTTAGGCATGATGTGCAAAACGGGGTCATCCAGCTTCGAGGGTTAGGCGCAGAACTGCGATTCAAATTCGCATATAGCTGCTAAAACGAATCGGAACACACGCCTTACAGGCACTTTTAAGCATGATGTGCAAATAGGCGTCACTCAAGCTTGCGCGGGTTAGGCTCAGAACTGCGATTCAAGTTCGCACATAGCGGGTAAAACGAATCGCAACAAGTTAATACGCACAAAGCCTTACAGGCACTTTTAGGCATGATGTGCAAAACGCGGTCATCCAGCTTGCGCGGGTTAGGCTCAGAAATTCGATTCAAGTTTGCACGTAGAGGCTCGAACAAATCGCAACAAGTTAATACACACAACGCCTTACAGGCACTTTTAGGCATGATGTCCAAAACGCGGTCATCCAGCTTGCCCGGGTTAGGCTCAGAACTGCGATTCAAGTTTGCACATAGCGGCTAAAACAAATCGCAACAAGTTAATACACACAACGCCTTACAGGCACTTTAAGGCATGATGTGCAAAACGGGGTCTTCCAGCTTGCGCGGGTTAGGCGCAGAACTGCGATTCATGTTCGCATATAGCTGCTAAAACGAATCGGAATACGCAACGCCTTACAGGCACATTTAGGCATGATATGCAAATAGGCGTCACTCAAGCTTGTTCTGGTTAGGCTCAGAACTGCTATTCAAGTTTGCACATAGCGGCTAAAACGAATCGCAACAAGTTAATACACACAACGCCTTACAGGCACTTTTAGGCATGATGTGCAAAACGCGGTCATCCAGCTTGCGCGGGTTAGGCTCAGAAATTCGATTCAAGTTTGCACGTAGCGGCTCAAACGAATCGCAACAAGTTAATACACACAACGCCTTACAGGCACTTTTAGGCATGATGTGCAAAACGCGTTCATCCAGCTTGCTCGGGTTAGGCTCAGAACCGCGATTCAAGTTTGCACGTAGCGGCTCAAACGAATCGCAACAAGTTAATACACACCACGCCTTACAGGCACTTTTAGGCAATATGTGCAAAACGGGGTCTTCCAGCTTGCGCGGGTTAGGCTCAGAAATGCGATTCAAGTTTGCACGTAGCGGCTCAAACGAATCGCAAGAAGTTAATACACACAAAGCCTTACAGGCTCTTTTAGGCATGATGTGCAAAACGCGGTCATCCAGCTTGCTCGGGTTAGGCTCAGAAATGCGATTCAAGTTTGCACGTAGCGGCTAAAACGAATCGGAACAAGTTAATACACACAAGGCCGTACAGGCACTTTTATGCATGATGTGCAAATAGGCGTCACTCAAGCTTGCGTGGGTTATGCTCAGAACTGCGATTCAAGTTTGCACATAGCGGCTAAAACGAATCGCAACAAGTTAATACACACAACGCCTTACAGGCACTTTAAGGCATGATGTGCAAAACGGGGTCATCCAGCTTGCTCGGGTTAGGCTCAGAAATGCGATTCAAGTTTGCACATAGCGGCTAAAACGAATCGCAACAAGTTAATACACACACAGCTTTACAGGCACTTTTAGGCATGATGTGCAAAACGCGGTCATCCAGCTTGCTCGGGTTAGGCTCAGAACTGCGATTCAAGTTTGCACGTAGCGGCTCAAACGAATCGCAACAAGTTAATACACACACAGCTTTACAGGCACTTTTAGGCATGATGTGCAAAACGCGGTCATCCAGCTTGCTCGGGTTAGGCTCAGAACTGCGGTTCAAGTTTGCACATAGCGGCTAAAAGGAATCGCAACAAGGTAATACACACACAGCTTTACAGGCACCTTTAGGCATGATGTGCAAAACGCGGTCATCCAGCTTGCACGGGTTAGGCTCAGAACTGCGATTCAAGTTTGCACGTAGCGGCTCAAACGAATCGCAACAAGTTAGTACACACAACGCCTTACAGGCACTTTTAGGCATGATGTGCAAAACGGGGTCTTCCAGCTTGCGCGGGTTAGGCTCAGAAATGAGATTCAAGTTTGCACATAGCGGCTAAAACAAATCGCAACAAGTTAATACACACAACGCCTTACAGGCACTTTAAGGCATGATGTGCAAAACGGGGTCTTCCAGCTTGCGCGGGTTAGGCGCAGAACTGCGATTCACGTTCGCATATAGCTGCTAAAACGAATCGGAATACACAACGCCTTAGAGGCACATTTAGGCATGATATGCAAATAGGCGTCACTCAAGCTTGTTCTGGTTAGGCTCAGAACTGCGATTCAAGTTTGCACATAGCGGGTAAAACGAATCGCAACAAGTTAATACACACAAAGCCTTACAGGCACTTTTAGGCATGATGTGCAAAACGCGGTCATCCAGCTTGCGCGGGTTAGGCTCAGAAATTCGATTCAAGTTTGCACGTAGCGGCTCAAACGAATCGCAACAAGTTAATACACACAACGCCTTACAGGCACTTTTAGGCATGATGTGCAAAACGCCGTCATCCAGCTTGCGCGGGTTAGGCTCAGAAATGCGATTCAAGTTTGCACGTAGCGGCTAAAACGAATCGCAACAAGTTAATATACACACAGCTTTACAGGCACTTTTAGGCATGATGTGCAAAACGCGTTCATCCAGCTTGCTCGGGTTAGGCTCAGAACCGCGATTCAAGTTTGCACGTAGCGGCTCAAACGAATCGCAACAAGTTAATACACACCACGCCTTACAGGCACTTTTTGGCAAGATGTGCAAAACGGGGTCTTCCAGCTTGCGCGGGTTAGGCTCAGAAATGCGATTCAAGTTTGCACGTAGCGGCTCAAACGAATCGCAAGAAGTTAATACACACAAAGCCTTACAGGCTCTTTTAGGCATGATGTGCAAAACGCGGTCATCCAGCTTGCTCGGGTTAGGCTCAGAAATGCGATTCAAGTTTGCACGTAGCGGCTAAAACGAATCGGAACAAGTTAATACACACAAGGCCGTACAGGCACTTTTATGCATGATGTGCAAATAGGCGTCACTCAAGCTTGCGTGGGTTATGCTCAGAACTGCGATTCAAGTTTGCACATAGCGGCTAAAACGAATCGCAACAAGTTAATACACACAACGCCTTACAGGCACTTTAAGGCATGATGTGCAAAACGGGGTCATCCAGCTTGCTCGGGTTAGGCTCAGAAATGCGATTCAAGTTTGCACATAGCGGCTAAAACGAATCGCAACAAGTTAATACACACACAGCTTTACAGGCACTTTTAGGCATGATGTGCAAAACGCGGTCATCCAGCTTGCTCGGGTTAGGCTCAGAACTGCGATTCAAGTTTGCACGTAGCGGCTCAAACGAATCGCAACAAGTTAATACACACACAGCTTTACAGGCACTTTTAGGCATGATGTGCAAAACGCGGTCATCCAGCTTGCTCGGGTTAGGCTCAGAACTGCGGTTCAAGTTTGCACATAGCGGCTAAAAGGAATCGCAACAAGGTAATATACACACAGCTTTACAGGCACCTTTAGGCATGATGTGCAAAACGCGGTCATCCAGCTTGCACGGGTTAGGCTCAGAACTGCGATTCAAGTTTGCACGTAGCGGCTCAAACGAATCGCAACAAGTTAGTACACACAACGCCTTACAGGCACTTTTAGGCATGATGTGCAAAACGGGGTCTTCCAGCTTGCGCGGGTTAGGCTCAGAAATGAGATTCAAGTTTGCACATAGCGGCTAAAACAAATCGCAACAAGTTAATACACACAACACCTTACAGGCACTTTAAGGCATGATGTGCAAAACGGGGTCTTCCAGCTTGCGCGGGTTAGGCGCAGAACTGCGATTCACGTTCGCATATAGCTGCTAAAACGAATCGGAATACACAACGCCTTAGAGGCACATTTAGGCATGATATGCAAATAGGCGTCACTCAAGCTTGTTCTGGTTAGGCTCAGAACTGCGATTCAAGTTTGCACATAGCGGCTAAAACGAATCGCAACAAGTTAATACACACAACGCCTTACAGGCACTTTTAGGCATGATGGGCAAAATGGCTTCATCCAGCTTGCGCGGGTTAGGCGCAGAACTTCGATTTAAGTTTGCACATAGCGGCTCAGACGAATCGCAACAAGTTGATACACACAACGTCTTACACGCAATTTTAGGCATGATGTGCAAAACGGGGTCATCCAGCTTGCTCGGGTTAGGCTCAGAAATGCGATTCAAGTTTGCACGTAGCGGCTCAAACGAATCGCAACAAGTTAATACACACAAAGCCTTACAGGCACTTTTAGGCATGATGTGCAAAACGCCGTCATCCAGCTTGCGCGGGTTAGGCTCAGAAATGCGATTCAAGTTTGCACGTAGCGGCTAAAACGAATCGCACCAAGGTAATACACACAAAGCCTTACAGGCACTTTTAGGCATGATGTGCAAAACGCGGTCATCCAGCTTGCTCGGGTTAGGCTCAGAACTGCGATTCAAGTTTGCACATAGCGGCTAAAACAAATCGCGACAAGTTAATACACACAACGCCTTACAGGCACTTTAAGGCATGATGTGCAAAACGGGGTCTTCCAGCTTGCGCGGGTTAGGCGCAGAACTGCGATTCATGTTCGCATATAGCTGCTAAAACGAATCGGAATACACAACGCCTTACAGGCACATTTAGGCATGATATGCAAATAGGCGTCACTCAAGCTTGTTCTGGTTAGGCTCAGAACTGCTATTCAAGTTTGCAAGTTGCTATTCAAGTTCTGAGCCTAACCCGAGCAAGCTGGATGACCGCGTTTTGCACATCATGCCTAAAAGTGCCTGTAAAGCTGTGTGTGTATTAACTTGTTGCGATTCGTTTGAGCCGCTACGTGCAAACTTGAATCGCATTTCTGAGCCTAACTCGAGCAAGCTGGATGACCCCGTTTTGCACATCATGCCTAAAATTGCCTGTAAGGCGTTGTGTGTATCAACTTGTTGCGATTCGTCTGAGCCGCTATGTGCACACTTAAATCGAAGTTCTGCGCCTAACCCGCGCAAGCTGGATGAAGCCGTTTTGCCCATCATGGCTAAAGGTGCCTGTAAAGCTGTGTGTGTATTACCTTGTTGCGATTCCTTTTAGCCGCTATGTGCAAACTTGAACCGCAGTTTTGAGCCTAACCCGAGCAAGCTGGATGACCGCGTTTTGCACATCATGCCTAAAAGTGCCTGTAAAGCTGTGTGTGTATTAACTTGTTGCGATTCGTTTGAGCCGCTACGTGCAAACTTGAATCGCAGTTCTGAGCCTAACCCGAGCAAGCTGGATGACCGCGTTTTGCACATCATGCCTAAAAGTGCCTGTAAAGCTGTGTGTGTATTAACTTGTTGCGATTCGTTTTAGCCGCTATGTGCAAACTTGAATCGCATTTCTGAGCCTAACCCGAGCAAGCTGGATGACCCCGTTTTGCACATCATGCCTTAAGTGCCTGTAAGGCGTTGTGTGTATTAACTTGTTGCGATTCGTTTTAGCCGCTATGTGCAAACTTGAATCGCAGTTCTGAGCCTAACCCACGCAAGCTTGAGTGACGCCTATTTGCACATCATGCATAAAAGTGCCTGTACGGCCTTGTGTGTATTAACTTGTTCCGATTCGTTTTAGCCGCTGCGTGCAAACTTGAATCGCATTTCTGAGCCTAACCCGAGCAAGCTGGATGACCGCGTTTTGCACATCATGCCTAAAAGAGCCTGTAAGGCTTTGTGTGTATTAACTTGTTGCGATTCGTTTGAGCCGCTACGTGCAAACTTGAATCGCATTTCTGAGCCTAACCCGAGCAAGCTGGATGACCCCGTTTTGCACATCATGCCTAAAATTGCGTGTAAGGCGTTGTGTGTATTAACTTGTTGCGATTCGTTTGAGCCGCTACGTGCAAACTTGAATCGCAGTTCTGAGCCTAACCCGAGCAAGCTGGATGACCGCGTTTTGCACATCATGCCTAAAAGTGCCTGTAAAGCTGTGTGTGTATTAACTTGTTGCGATTCGTTTTAGCCGCTATGTGCAAACTTGAATCGCATTTCTGAGCCTAACCCGAAGCTGGATGACCGCGTTTTGCACATCATGCCTAAAAGAGCCTGTAAGGCGTTGTGTGTATCAACTTGTTGCGATTCGTCTGAGCCGCTATGTGCAAACTTAAATCGAAGTTCTGCGCCTAACCCACGCAAGCTGGATGAAGCCGTTTTGCCCATCATGCCTAAAAGTGCCTGTAAGGCGTTGTGTGTATTAACTTGTTGCGATTCGTTTGAGCCGCTACGTGCAAACTTGAATCGCATTTCTGAGCCTAACCCGCGCAAGCTGGAAGACCCCGTTTTGCACATCTTGCCTAAAAGTGCCTGTAAAGCTGTGTGTGTATTAACTTGTTGCGATTCGTTTTAGCCGCTACGTGCAAACTTGAATCGCAGTTCTGAGCCTAACCCGAGCAAGCTGGATGACCGCGTTTTGCACATCATGCCTAAAAGTGCCTGTAAAGCTGTGTGTGTATTACCTTGCTGCGATTCGCTTTAGCCGCTATGTGCAAACGAATCGCATTTCTGAGCCTAACCCGAGCAAGCTGGATGACCGCGTTTTGCACATCATGCCTAAAAGAGCCTGTAAGGCTTTGTGTGTATTAACTTGTTGCGATTCGTTTGAGCCGCTACGTGCAAACTTGAATCGCATTTCTGAGCCTAACCCGCGCAAGCTGGAAGACCCCGTTTTGCACATCTTGCCTAAAAGTGCCTGTAAGGCGTGGTGTGTATTAACTTGTTGCGATTCGTTTGAGCCGCTACGTGCAAACTTGAATCGCGGTTCTGAGCCTAACCCGAGCAAACTGGATGACCGCGTTTTGCACATCATGCCTAAAAGTGCCTGTAAAGCTGTGTGTATATTAACTTGTTGCGATTCGTTTTAGCCGCTATGTGCAAACTTGAATAGCAGTTCTGAGCCTAACCCGAGCAAGCTGGATGACCCCGTTTTGCACATCAAGCCTTAAAGTGCCTGTAAGGCGTTGTGTGTATTAACTTGTTGCGATTCGTTTTAGCCGCTATGTGCAAACTTGAATCGCAGTTCTGAGCCTAACCCACGCAAGCTTGAGTGACGCCTATTTGCACATCATGCATAAAAGTGCCTGTACGGCCTTGTGTGTATTAACTTGTTCCGATTCGTTTTAGCCGCAACGTGCAAACTTGAATCGCACTTCTGAGCCTAACCCGAGCAAGCTGGATGACCGCGTTTTGCACATCATGCCTAAAAGTGCCTGTAAGGCTTTGTGTGTATTACCTTGGTGCGATTCGTTTTAGCCGCTACGTGCAAACTTGAATCGCATTTCTGAGCCTAACCCGCGCAAGCTGGATGACGGCGTTTTGCACATCATGCCTAAAAGTGCCTGTAAGGCGTTGTGTGTATTAACTTCTTGCGATTCGTTTGAGCCGCTACGTGCAAACTTGAATCGAATTTCTGAGCCTAACCCGCGCAAGCTGGATGACCGCGTTTTGCACATCATGCCTA
The DNA here is from genome assembly GCF_055883805.1 of Amblyomma maculatum. Lineage (NCBI taxonomy): Eukaryota > Metazoa > Arthropoda > Arachnida > Ixodida > Ixodidae > Amblyomma > Amblyomma maculatum. The sequence goes on from NC_139348.1 coordinate 12,406,926, forward strand.
AAGTGCCTGTAAGACGTTGTGTGTATTAACTTGTTGCGATTCGTTTTAGCCGCTATGTGCAAACTTGAATCGCAGTTCTGAGCCTAACCAGAACAAGCTTGAGTGACGCCTATTTGCACATCATGCTTAAAAGTGCCTGTAAGGCGTGTGTTCCGATTCGTTTTAGCAGCTATATGCAAACTTGAATCGCAGTTCTGCGCCTAACCCTCGCAAGCTGGATGACCCCGTTTTGCACATCATGCCTAAAATTGCCTGTAAGGCGTTGTGTGTATCAACTTGTTGCCATTCGTCTGAGCCGCTATGTGCAAACTTAAATCGAAGTTTTGCGCCTAACCCGCGCAAGCTGGATGAAGCCGTTTTCCCCATCATGCCTAAAAGTGCCTGTAAGGCGTTGTGTGTATTAACTTGTTGCGATTCGTTTTAGCTGCTATGTGCAAACTTGAATCGCAGTTCTGAGCCTAACCAGAACAAGCTTGAGTGAAGCCTATTTGCATATCATGCCTAAATGTGCCTGTAAGGCGTTGTGTATTCCGATTCGTTTTAGCAGCTATATGCGAACATGAATCGCAGTTCTGCGCCTAACCCGCGCAAGCTGGAAGACCCCGTTTTGCACATCGTGCCTTAAAGTGCCTGTAAGGCGTTGTGTGTATTAACTTGTTGCGATTTGTTTTAGCCGCTATGTGCAAACTTGAATCTCATTTCTGAGCCTAACCCGAGCAAGCTGGATGACCGCGTTTTGCGCATCATGCCTAAAAGAGCCTGTAAGGCTTTGTGTGTATTAACTTGTTGCGATTCGTTTTAGCCGCTATGTGCAAACTTGAATCGCATTTCTGAGCCTAACCCGAGCAAGCTGGATGACCCCGTTTTGCACATCATGCCTAAAATTGCCTGTAAGGCGTTGTGTGTATCAACTTGTTGCGATTCGTCTGAGCCGCTATGTGCAAACTTAAATCGAAGTTCTGCGCCTAACCCGCGCAAGCTGGAAGACCCCGTTTTGCACATCATGCCTTAAAGTGCCTGTAAGGCGTTGTGTGTATTAACTTGTTGCGATTTGTTTTAGCCGCTATGTGCAAACTTGAATCTCATTTCTGAGCCTAACCCGAGCAGGCTGGATGACCGCGTTTTGCGCATCATGCCTAAAAGAGCCTGTAAGGCTTTGTGTGTATTAACTTGTTGCGATTCGTTTGAGCCGCTACGTGCAAACTTGAATCGCATTTCTGAGCCTAACCCGCGCAAGCTGGAAGACCCCGTTTTGCACATCATGCCTAAAAGTGCCTGTAAGGCGTTGTGTGTACTAACTTGTTGCGATTCGTTTGAGCCGCTACGTGTAAACTTGAATCGCAGTTCTGAGCCTAACCCGAGCAAGCTGGATGACCGCGTTTTGCACATCATGCCTAAAAGTGCCTGTAAAGCTGTGTGTGTATTAACTTGTTGCGATTCGTTTTAGCCGCTATGTGCAAACTTGAATCGCATTTCTGAGCCTAACCCGAGCAAGCTGGATGACCCCGTTTTGCACATCATGCCTTAAGTGCCTGTAAGGCGTTGTGTGTATTAACTTGTTGCGATTCGTTTTAGCCGCTATGTGCAAACTTGAATCGCAGTTCTGAGCCTAACCCACGCAAGCTTGAGTGACGCCTATTTGCACATCATGCATAAAAGTGCCTGTACGGCCTTGTGTGTATTAACTTGTTCCGATTCGTTTTAGCCGCTGCGTGCAAACTTGAATCGCATTTCTGAGCCTAACCCGAGCAAGCTGGATGACCGCGTTTTGCACATCATGCCTAAAAGAGCCTGTAAGGCTTTGTGTGTATTAACTTGTTGCGATTCGTTTGAGCCGCTACGTGCAAACTTGAATCGCATTTCTGAGCCTAACCCGAGCAAGCTGGATGACCCCGTTTTGCACATCATGCCTAAAATTGCGTGTAAGGCGTTGTGTGTATTAACTTGTTGCGATTCGTTTGAGCCGCTACGTGCAAACTTGAATCGCAGTTCTGAGCCTAACCCGAGCAAGCTGGATGACCGCGTTTTGCACATCATGCCTAAAAGTGCCTGTAAAGCTGTGTGTGTATTAACTTGTTGCGATTCGTTTTAGCCGCTATGTGCAAACTTGAATCGCATTTCTGAGCCTAACCCGAAGCTGGATGACCGCGTTTTGCACATCATGCCTAAAAGAGCCTGTAAGGCGTTGTGTGTATCAACTTGTTGCGATTCGTCTGAGCCGCTATGTGCAAACTTAAATCGAAGTTCTGCGCCTAACCCACGCAAGCTGGATGAAGCCGTTTTGCCCATCATGCCTAAAAGTGCCTGTAAGGCGTTGTGTGTATTAACTTGTTGCGATTCGTTTGAGCCGCTACGTGCAAACTTGAATCGCATTTCTGAGCCTAACCCGCGCAAGCTGGAAGACCCCGTTTTGCACATCTTGCCTAAAAGTGCCTGTAAAGCTGTGTGTGTATTAACTTGTTGCGATTCGTTTTAGCCGCTACGTGCAAACTTGAATCGCAGTTCTGAGCCTAACCCGAGCAAGCTGGATGACCGCGTTTTGCACATCATGCCTAAAAGTGCCTGTAAAGCTGTGTGTGTATTACCTTGCTGCGATTCGCTTTAGCCGCTATGTGCAAACGAATCGCATTTCTGAGCCTAACCCGAGCAAGCTGGATGACCGCGTTTTGCACATCATGCCTAAAAGAGCCTGTAAGGCTTTGTGTGTATTAACTTGTTGCGATTCGTTTGAGCCGCTACGTGCAAACTTGAATCGCATTTCTGAGCCTAACCCGCGCAAGCTGGAAGACCCCGTTTTGCACATCTTGCCTAAAAGTGCCTGTAAGGCGTGGTGTGTATTAACTTGTTGCGATTCGTTTGAGCCGCTACGTGCAAACTTGAATCGCGGTTCTGAGCCTAACCCGAGCAAACTGGATGACCGCGTTTTGCACATCATGCCTAAAAGTGCCTGTAAAGCTGTGTGTATATTAACTTGTTGCGATTCGTTTTAGCCGCTATGTGCAAACTTGAATAGCAGTTCTGAGCCTAACCCGAGCAAGCTGGATGACCCCGTTTTGCACATCAAGCCTTAAAGTGCCTGTAAGGCGTTGTGTGTATTAACTTGTTGCGATTCGTTTTAGCCGCTATGTGCAAACTTGAATCGCAGTTCTGAGCCTAACCCACGCAAGCTTGAGTGACGCCTATTTGCACATCATGCATAAAAGTGCCTGTACGGCCTTGTGTGTATTAACTTGTTCCGATTCGTTTTAGCCGCAACGTGCAAACTTGAATCGCACTTCTGAGCCTAACCCGAGCAAGCTGGATGACCGCGTTTTGCACATCATGCCTAAAAGTGCCTGTAAGGCTTTGTGTGTATTACCTTGGTGCGATTCGTTTTAGCCGCTACGTGCAAACTTGAATCGCATTTCTGAGCCTAACCCGCGCAAGCTGGATGACGGCGTTTTGCACATCATGCCTAAAAGTGCCTGTAAGGCGTTGTGTGTATTAACTTCTTGCGATTCGTTTGAGCCGCTACGTGCAAACTTGAATCGAATTTCTGAGCCTAACCCGCGCAAGCTGGATGACCGCGTTTTGCACATCATGCCTAAAGTGCCTGTAAGACGTTGTGTGTATTAACTTGTTGCGATTCGTTTTAGCCGCTATGTGCAAACTTGAATCGCAGTTCTGAGCCTAACCAGAACAAGCTTGAGTGACGCCTATTTGCACATCATGCTTAAAAGTGCCTGTAAGGCGTGTGTTCCGATTCGTTTTAGCAGCTATATGCAAACTTGAATCGCAGTTCTGCGCCTAACCCTCGCAAGCTGGATGACCCCGTTTTGCACATCATGCCTAAAATTGCCTGTAAGGCGTTGTGTGTATCAACTTGTTGCCATTCGTCTGAGCCGCTATGTGCAAACTTAAATCGAAGTTTTGCGCCTAACCCGCGCAAGCTGGATGAAGCCGTTTTCCCCATCATGCCTAAAAGTGCCTGTAAGGCGTTGTGTGTATTAACTTGTTGCGATTCGTTTTAGCTGCTATGTGCAAACTTGAATCGCAGTTCTGAGCCTAACCAGAACAAGCTTGAGTGAAGCCTATTTGCATATCATGCCTAAATGTGCCTGTAAGGCGTTGTGTATTCCGATTCGTTTTAGCAGCTATATGCGAACATGAATCGCAGTTCTGCGCCTAACCCGCGCAAGCTGGAAGACCCCGTTTTGCACATCGTGCCTTAAAGTGCCTGTAAGGCGTTGTGTGTATTAACTTGTTGCGATTTGTTTTAGCCGCTATGTGCAAACTTGAATCTCATTTCTGAGCCTAACCCGAGCAAGCTGGATGACCGCGTTTTGCGCATCATGCCTAAAAGAGCCTGTAAGGCTTTGTGTGTATTAACTTGTTGCGATTCGTTTTAGCCGCTATGTGCAAACTTGAATCGCATTTCTGAGCCTAACCCGAGCAAGCTGGATGACCCCGTTTTGCACATCATGCCTAAAATTGCCTGTAAGGCGTTGTGTGTATCAACTTGTTGCGATTCGTCTGAGCCGCTATGTGCAAACTTAAATCGAAGTTCTGCGCCTAACCCGCGCAAGCTGGAAGACCCCGTTTTGCACATCATGCCTTAAAGTGCCTGTAAGGCGTTGTGTGTATTAACTTGTTGCGATTTGTTTTAGCCGCTATGTGCAAACTTGAATCTCATTTCTGAGCCTAACCCGAGCAGGCTGGATGACCGCGTTTTGCGCATCATGCCTAAAAGAGCCTGTAAGGCTTTGTGTGTATTAACTTGTTGCGATTCGTTTGAGCCGCTACGTGCAAACTTGAATCGCATTTCTGAGCCTAACCCGCGCAAGCTGGAAGACCCCGTTTTGCACATCATGCCTAAAAGTGCCTGTAAGGCGTTGTGTGTACTAACTTGTTGCGATTCGTTTGAGCCGCTACGTGTAAACTTGAATCGCAGTTCTGAGCCTAACCCGAGCAAGCTGGATGACCGCGTTTTGCACATCATGCCTAAAGGTGCCTGTAAAGCTGTGTGTGTATTACCTTGTTGCGATTCCTTTTAGCCGCTATGTGCAAACTTGAACCGCAGTTCTGAGCCTAACCCGAGCAAGCTGGATGACCGCGTTTTGCACATCATGCCTAAAAGTGCCTGTAAAGCTGTGTGTGTATTAACTTGTTGCGATTCGTTTGAGCCGCTACGTGCAAACTTGAATCGCAGTTCTGAGCCTAACCCGAGCAAGCTGGATGACAGCGTGTTGCACATCATGCCTAAAAGTGCCTGTAAAGCTGTGTGTGTATTAACTTGTTGCGATTCGTTTTAGCCGGTATGTGCAAAGTTGAATCGCATTTCTGAGCCTAACCCGAGCAAGCTGGATGACCCCGTTTTGCACATCATGCCTTAAAGTGCCTGTAAGGCGTTGTGTGTATTAACTTGTTGCGATTCGTTTTAGCCGCTATGTGCAAACTTGAATCGCAGTTCTGAGCCTAACCCACGCAAGCTTGAGTGACGCCTATTTGCACATCATGCATAAAAGTGCCTGTACGGCCTTGTGTCTATTAACTTGTTCCGATTCGTTTTAGCCGCTGCGTTGCAAACTTGAATCGCATTTCTGAGCCTAACCCGAGCAAGCTGGATGACCGCGTTTTGCACATCATGCCTAAAAGAGCCTGTAAGGCTTTGTGTGTATTAACTTGTTGCGATTCGTTTGAGCCGCTACGTGCAAACTTGAATCGCATTTCTGAGCCTAACCCGAGCAAGCTGGATGACCCCGTTTTGCACATCATGCCTAAAATTGCGTGTAAGGCGTTGTGTGTATCAACTTGTTGCGATTCGTCTGAGCCGCTATGTGCAAACTTAAATCGAAGTTCTGCGCCTAAACCGCGCAAGCTGGATGAAGCCGTTTTGCCCATCATGCCTAAAAGTGCCTGTAAGGCGTTGTGTGTATTAACTTGTTCCGATTCGTTTTAGCAGCTACGTGCAAACTTGAATCGCATTTCTGAGCCTAACCCGAGCAAGCTGGATGACCCCGTTTTGCACATCATGCCTTAAAGTGCCTGTAAGGCGTTGTGTGTACTAACTTGTTGCGATTCGTTTTAGCCGCTATGTGCAAACTTGAATCGCAGTTCTGAGCCTAACCCACGCAAGCTTGAGTGACGCCTATTTGCACATCATGCATAAAAGTGCCTGTACGGCCTTGTGTGTATTAACTTGTTCCGATTCGTTTTAGCCGCTGCGTGCAAACTTGAATCGCATTTCTGAGCCTAACCCGAGCAAGCTGGATGACCGCGTTTTGCACATCATGCCTAAAAGAGCCTGTAAGGCTTTGTGTGTATTAACTTGTTGCGATTCGTTTGAGCCGCTACGTGCAAACTTGAATCGCATTTCTGAGCCTAACCCGAGCAAGCTGGATGACCCCGTTTTGCACATCATGCCTAAAATTGCGTGTAAGGCGTTGTGTGTATTAACTTGTTCCGATTCGTTTTAGCCGCTACGTGCAAACTTGAATCGCATTTCTGAGCCTAACCCGAGCAAGCTGGATGACCGCGTTTTGCACATCATGCCTAAAAGAGCCTGTAAGGCTTTGTGTGTATTAACTTGTTGCGATTCGTTTGAGCCGCTACGTGCAAACTTGAATCGCATTTCTGAGCCTAACCCGCGCAAGCTGGAAGACCCCGTTTTGCACATCTTGCCTAAAAGTGCCTGTAAGGCGTGGTGTGTATTAACTTGTTGCGATTCGTTTGAGCCGCTACGTGCAAACTTGAATCGCAGTTCTGAGCCTAACCCGAGCAAGCTGGATGACCGCGTTTTGCACATCATGCCTAAAGGTGCCTGTAAAGCTGTGTGTGTATTACCTTGTTGCGATTTCTTTTAGCCGCTATGTGCAAACTTGAACCGCATTTCTGAGCCTAACCCGAGCAAGCTGGATGACCGCGTTTTGCACATCATGCCTAAAAGTGCCTGTAAAGCTGTGTGTGTATTAACTTGTTGCGATTCGTTTGAGCCGGTACGTGCAAACTTGAATCGCAGTTCTAAGCCTAACCCGAGCAAGCTGGATGACCGCGTTTTGCACATCATGCCTAAAAGTGCCTGTAAAGCTGTGTGTGTATTAACTTGTTGCGATTCGTTTTAGCCGCTATGTGCAAACTTGAATCGCATTTCTGAGCCTAACCCGAGCAAGCTGGATAACCCCGTTTTGCACATCATGCCTTAAAGTGCCTGTAAGGCGTTGTGTGTATTAACTTGTTGCGATTCGTTTTAGCCGCTATGTGCAAACTTGAATCGCAGTTCTGAGCCTAACCCACGCAAGCTTGAGTGACGCCTATTTGCACATCATGCATAAAAGTGCCTGTACGGCCTTGTGTGTATTAACTTGTTCCGATTCGTTTTAGCCGCTACGTGCAAACTTGAATCGCATTTTTGAGCCTAACCAGAGCAAGCTGGATGACCGCGTTTTGCACATCATGCCTAAAAGAGCCTGTAAGGATTTGTGTGTATTAACTTGTTGCGATTCGTTTGAGCCGCTACGTGCAAACTTGAATCGCATTTCTGAGCCTAACCCGCGCAAGCTGGAAGAACCCGTTTTGCACATCTTGCCTAAAAGTGCCTGTAAGGCGTGGTGTGTATTAACTTGTTGCGATTCGTTTGAGCCGCTACGTGCAAACTTGAATCGCGGTTCTGAGCCTAACCCGAGCAAGCTGGATGACCGCGTTTTGCACATCATGCCTAAAAGTGCCTGTAAAGCTGTGTGTATATTAACTTGTTGCGATTCGTTTTAGCCGCTATGTGCAAACTTGAATCGCAGTTCTGAGCCTAACCCGAGCAAGCTGGATGACCGCGTTTTGCACATCATGCCTAAAAGTGCCTGTAAGGCTTTGTGTGTATTACCTTGGTGCGATTCGTTTTAGCCGCTACGTGCAAACTTGAATCGCATTTCTGAGCCTAACCCGCGCAAGCTAGATGACGGCGTTTTGCACATCATGCCTAACAGTGCCTGTAAGGCGTTGTGTGTATTAACTTCTTGCGATTCGTTTGAGCCGCTACGTGCAAACTTGAATCGAATTTCTGAGCCTAACCCGCGCAAGCTGGATGACCGCGTTTTGCACATCATGCCTAAAGTGCCTGTAAGACGTTGTGTGTATTAACTTGTTGCGATTCGTTTTAGCCGCTATGTGCAAACTTGAATCGCAGTTCTGAGCCTAACCAGAACAAGCTTGAGTGACGCCTATTTGCACATCATGCTTAAAAGTGCCTGTAAGGCGTGTGTTCCGATTCGTTTTAGCAGCTATATGCAAACTTGAATCGCAGTTCTGCGCCTAACCCTCGCAAGCTGGATGACCCCGTTTTGCACATCATGCCTAAAATTGCCTGTAAGGCGTTGTATGTATCAACTTGTTGCGATTCGTCTGAGCCGCTATGTGCAAACTTAAATCGAAGTTTTGCGCCTAACCCGCGCAAGCTGGATGAAGCCGTTTTGCCCATCATGCCTAAAAGTGCCTGTAAGGCGTTGTGTGTATTAACTTGTTGCGATTCGTTTTAGCTGCTATGTGCAAACTTGAATCGCAGTTCTGAGCCTAACCAGAACAAGCTTGAGTGAAGCCTATTTGCATATCATGCCTAAATGTGCCTGTAAGGCGTTGTGTATTCCGATTCGTTTTAGCAGCTATATGCGAACATGAATCGCAGTTCTGCGCCTAACCCGCGCAAGCTGGAAGACCCCGTTTTGCACATCGTGCCTTAAAGTGCCTGTAAGGCGTTGTGTGTATTAACTTGTTGCGATTTGTTTTAGCCGCTATGTGCAAACTTGAATCTCATTTCTGAGCCTAACCCGAGCAAGCTGGATGACCGCGTTTTGCGCATCATGCCTAAAAGAGCCTGTAAGGCTTTGTGTGTATTAACTTGTTGCGATTCGTTTGAGCCGCTACGTGCAAACTTGAATCGCAGTTCTGAGCCTAACCCGCGCAAGCTTGAGTGACGCCTATTTGCACATCATGCCTAAAAGTGTCTGTAAGGCCTTGTGTGTATTAACTTGTTCCGATTCGTTTTAGCCGCTACGTGCAAACTTGAACCGCAGTTCTGAGCCTAACCCGAGCAAGCTGGATGACCGCGTTTTGCACATCATGCCTAAAAGTGCCTGTAAAGCTGTGTGTGTATTAACTTGTTGCGATTCGTTTTAGCCGCTATGTGCAAACTTGAATCGCATTTCTGAGCCTAACCCGAGCAAGCTGGATGACCCCGTTTTGCACATCATGCCTAAAATTGCCTGTAAGGCGTTGTGTGTATCAACTTGTTGCGATTCGTCTGAGCCGCTATGTGCAAACTTAAATCGAAGTTCTGCGCCTAACCCGCGCAAGCTGGATGAAGCCGTTTTGCCCATCATGCCTAAAAGTGCCTGTAAGGCGTTGTGTGTATTAACTTGTTGCGATTCGTTTTAGCCGCTATGTGCAAACTTGAATCGCAGTTCTGGGCCTAACCAGAACAAGCTTGAGTGACGCCTATTTGCATATCATGCCTAAATGTGCCTGTAAGGCGTTGTGTATTCCGATTCGTTTTAGCAGCTATATGCGAACATGAATCGCAGTTCTGCGCCTAACCCGCGCAAGCTGGAAGACCCCGTTTTGCACATCATGCCTTAAAGTGCCTGTAAGGCGTTGTGTGTATTAACTTGTTGCGATTTGTTTTAGCCGCTGTGTGCAAACTTGAATCTCATTTCTGAGCCTAACCCGAGCAGGCTGGATGACCGCGTTTTGCGCATCATGCCTAAAAGAGCCTGTAAGGCTTTGTGTGTATTAACTTGTTGCGATTCGTTTGAGCCGCTACGTGCAAACTTGAATCGCATTTCTGAGCCTAACCCGCGCAAGCTGGAAGACCCCGTTTTGCACATCATGCCTAAAAGTGCCTGTAAGGCCTTGTGTGTACTAACTTGTTGCGATTCGTTTGAGCCGCTACGTGTAAACTTGAATCGCAGTTCTGAGCCTAACCCGAGCAAGCTGGATGACCGCGTTTTGCACATCATGCCTAAAGGTGCCTGTAAAGCTGTGTGTGTATTACCTTGTTGCGATTCCTTTTAGCCGCTATGTGCAAACTTGAACCGCAGTTCTGAGCCTAACCCGAGCAAGCTGGATGACCGCGTTTTGCACATCATGCCTAAAAGTGCCTGTAAAGCTGTGTGTGTATTAACTTGTTGCGATTCGTTTGAGCCGCTACGTGCAAACTTGAATCGCAGTTCTGAGCCTAACCCGAGCAAGCTGGATGACAGCGTTTTGCACATCATGCCTAAAAGTGCCTGTAAAGCTGTGTGTGTATTAACTTGTTGCGATTCGTTTTAGCCGGTATGTGCAAAGTTGAATCGCATTTCTGAGCCTAACCCGAGCAAGCTGGATGACCCCGTTTTGCACATCATGCCTTAAAGTGCCTGTAAGGCGTTGTGTGTATTAACTTGTTGCGATTCGTTTTAGCCGCTATGTGCAAACTTGAATCGCAGTTCTGAGCCTAACCCACGCAAGCTTGATTGACGCCTATTTGCACATCATGCATAAAAGTGCCTGTACGGCCTTGTGTCTATTAACTTGTTCCGATTCGTTTTAGCCGCTGCGTTGCAAACTTGAATCGCATTTCTGAGCCTAACCCGAGCAAGCTGGATGACCGCGTTTTGCACATCATGCCTAAAAGAGCCTGTAAGGCTTTGTGTGTATTAACTTGTTGCGATTCGTTTGAGCCGCTACGTGCAAACTTGAATCGCATTTCTGAGCCTAACCCGAGCAAGCTGGATGACCCCGTTTTGCACATCATGCCTAAAATTGCGTGTAAGGCGTTGTGTGTATCAACTTGTTGCGATTCGTCTGAGCCGCTATGTGCAAACTTAAATCGAAGTTCTGCGCCTAAACCGCGCAAGCTGGATGAAGCCGTTTTGCCCATCATGCCTAAAAGTGCCTGTAAGGCGTTGTGTGTATTAACTTGTTCCGATTCGTTTTAGCCGCTACGTACAAACTTGAATCGCATTTCTGAGCCTAACCCGAGCAGGCTGGATGACCGCGTTTTGCACATCATGCCTAAAAGTGCCTGTAAAGCTGTGTGTGTATTAACTTGTTGCGATTCGTTTTAGCCGGTATGTGCAAAGTTGAATCGCATTTCTGAGCCTAACCCGAGCAAGCTGGATGACCCCGTTTTGCACATCATGCCTTAAAGTGCCTGTAAGGCGTTGTGTGTACTAACTTGTTGCGATTCGTTTTAGCCGCTATGTGCAAACTTGAATCGCAGTTCTGAGCCTAACCCACGCAAGCTTGAGTGACGCCTATTTGCACATCATGCATAAAAGTGCCTGTACGGCCTTGTGTGTATTAACTTGTTCCGATTCGTTTTAGCCGCTGCGTGCAAACTTGAATCGCATTTCTGAGCCTAACCCGAGCAAGCTGGATGACCGCGTTTTGCACATCATGCCTAAAAGAGCCTGTAAGGCTTTGTGTGTATTAACTTGTTGCGATTCGTTTGAGCCGCTACGTGCAAACTTGAATCGCATTTCTGAGCCTAACCCGAGCAAGCTGGATGACCCCGTTTTGCACATCATGCCTAAAATTGCGTGTAAGGCGTTGTGTGTATTAACTTGTTCCGATTCGTTTTAACCGCTACGTGCAAACTTGAATCGCATTTCTGAGCCTAACCCGAGCAAGCTGGATGACCGCGTTTTGCACATCATGCCTAAAAGAGCCTGTAAGGCTTTGTGTGTATTAACTTGTTGCGATTCGTTTGAGCCGCTACGTGCAAACTTGAATCGCATTTCTGAGCCTAACCCGCGCAAGCTGGAAGACCCCGTTTTGCACATCTTGCCTAAAAGTGCCTGTAAGGCGTGGTGTGTATTAACTTGTTGCGATTCGTTTGAGCCGCTACGTGCAAACTTGAATCGCAGTTCTGAGCCTAACCCGAGCAAGCTGGATGACCGCGTTTTGCACATCATGCCTAAAGGTGCCTGTAAAGCTGTGTGTGTATTACCTTGTTGCGATTTCTTTTAGCCGCTATGTGCAAACTTGAACCGCATTTCTGAGCCTAACCCGAGCAAGCTGGATGACCGCGTTTTGCACATCATGCCTAAAAGTGCCTGTAAAGCTGTGTGTGTATTAACTTGTTGCGATTCGTTTGAGCCGGTACGTGCAAACTTGAATCGCAGTTCTAAGCCTAACCCGAGCAAGCTGGATGACCGCGTTTTGCACATCATGCCTAAAAGTGCCTGTAAAGCTGTGTGTGTATTAACTTGTTGCGATTCGTTTTAGCCGCTATGTGCAAACTTGAATCGCATTTCTGAGCCTAACCCGAGCAAGCTGGATGACCCCGTTTTGCACATCATGCCTTAAAGTGCCTGTAAGGCGTTGTGTGTATTAACTTGTTGCGATTCGTTTTAGCCGCTATGTGCAAACTTGAATCGCAGTTCTGAGCCTAACCCACGCAAGCTTGAGTGACGCCTATTTGCACATCATGCATAAAAGTGCCTGTACGGCCTTGTGTGTATTAACTTGTTCCGATTCGTTTTAGCCGCTACGTGCAAACTTGAATCGCATTTTTGAGCCTAACCCGAGCAAGCTGGATGACCGCGTTTTGCACATCATGCCTAAAAGAGCCTGTAAGGATTTGTGTGTATTAACTTGTTGCGATTCGTTTGAGCCGCTACGTGCAAACTTGAATCGCATTTCTGAGCCTAACCCGCGCAAGCTGGAAGAACCCGTTTTGCACATCTTGCCTAAAAGTGCCTGTAAGGCGTGGTGTGTATTAACTTGTTGCGATTCGTTTGAGCCGCTACGTGCAAACTTGAATCGCGGTTCTGAGCCTAACCCGAGCAAGCTGGATGACCGCGTTTTGCACATCATGCCTAAAAGTGCCTGTAAAGCTGTGTGTATATTAACTTGTTGCGATTCGTTTTAGCCGCTATGTGCAAACTTGAATCGCAGTTCTGAGCCTAACCCGAGCAAGCTGGATGACCGCGTTTTGCACATCATGCCTAAAAGTGCCTGTAAGGCTTTGTGTGTATTACCTTGGTGCGATTCGTTTTAGCCGCTACGTGCAAACTTGAATCGCATTTCTGAGCCTAACCCGCGCAAGCTGGATGACGGCGTTTTGCACATCATGCCTAAAAGTGCCTGTAAGGCGTTGTGTGTATTAACTTGTTGCGATTCGTTTGAGCCGCTACGTGCAAACTTGAATCGAATTTCTGAGCCTAACCCGCGCAAGCTGGATGACAGCGTTTTGCACATCATGCCTAAAAGTGCCTGTAAGGCTTTGTGTGTATTAACTTGTTGCGATTCGTTTTACCCGCTATGTGCAAACTTGAATCGCAGTTCTGAGCCTAACCCGCGCAAGCTTGAGTGACGCCTATTTGCACATCATGCTTAAAGGTGCCTGTAAGGCGTGTGTTCCGATTCGTTTTAGCAGCTATATGCGAACTTGAATCGCAGTTCTGCGCCTAACCCTCGCAAGCTGGATGACCCCGTTTTGCACATCATGCCTAAAATTGCCTGTAAGGCGTTGTGTGTATCAACTTGTTGCGATTCGTCTGAGCCGCTATGTGCAAACTTAAATCGAAGTTCTGCGCCTAACCCGAGCAGGCTGGATGACCGCGTTTTGCGCATCATGCCTAAAGGAGCCTGTAAGGCTTTGTGTGTATTAACTTGTTGCGATTCGTTTGAGCCGCTACGTGCAAACTTGAATCGCATTTCTGAGCCTAACCCGCGCAAGCTGGAAGACCCCGTTTTGCACATCATGCCTAAAAGTGCCTGTAAGGCGTTGTGTGTACTAACTTGTTGCGATTCGTTTGAGCCGCTACGTGTAAACTTGAATCGCAGTTCTTAGCCTAACCCGAGCAAGCTGGATGACCGCGTTTTGCACATCATGCCTAAAGGTGCCTGTAAAGCTGTGTGTGTATTACCTTGTTGCGATTCCTTTTAGCCGCTATGTGCAAACTTGAACCGCAGTTCTGAGCCTAACCCGAGCAAGCTGGATGACCGCGTTTTGCACATCATGCCTAAAAGTGCCTGTAAAGCTGTGTGTGTATTAACTTGTTGCGATTCGTTTGAGCCGCTACGTGCAAACTTGAATCGCAGTTCTGAGCCTAACCCGAGCAAGCTGGATGACAGCGTTTTGCACATCATGCCTAAAAGTGCCTGTAAAGCTGTGTATGTATTAACTTGTTGCGATTCGTTTTAGCCGGTATGTGCAAAGTTGAATCGCATTTCTGAACCTAACCCGAGCAAGCTGGATGACCCCGTTTTGCACATCATGCCTTAAAGTGCCTGTAAGGCGTTGTGTGTATTAACTTGTTGCGATTCGTTTTAGCCGCTATGTGCAAACTTGAATCGCAGTTCTGAGCCTAACCCACGCAAGCTTGAGTGACGCCTATTTGCACATCATGCATAAAAGTGCCTGTACGGCCTTGTGTCTATTAATTTGTTCCGATTAGTTTTAGCCGCTGCGTTGCAAACTTGAATCGCATTTCTGAGCCTAACCCGAGCAAGCTGGATGACCGCGTTTTGCACATCATGCCTAAAAGAGCCTGTAAGGCTTTGTGTGTATTAACTTGTTGCGATTCGTTTGAGCCGCTACGTGCAAACTTGAATCGCATTTCTGAGCCTAACCCGAGCAAGCTGGATGACCCCGTTTTGCACATCATGCCTAAAATTGCGTGTAAGGCGTTGTGTGTATCAACTTGTTGCGATTCGTCTGAGCCGCTATGTGCAAACTTAAATCGAAGTTCTGCGCCTAAACCGCGCAAGCTGGATGAAGCCGTTTTGCCCATCATGCCTAAAAGTGCCTGTAAGGCGTTGTGTGTATTAACTTGTTCCGATTCGTTTTAGCCGCTACGTGCAAACTTGAATCGCATTTCTGAGCCTAACCCGAGCAGGCTGGATGACCGCGTTTTGCACATCATGCCTAAAAGTGCCTGTAAAGCTGTGTGTGTATTAACTTGTTGCGATTCGTTTTAGCCGGTATGTGCAAAGTTGAATCGCATTTCTGAGCCTAACCCGAGCAAGCTGGATGACCCCGTTTTGCACATCATGCCTTAAAGTGCCTGTAAGGCGTTGTGTGTACTAACTTGTTGCGATTCGTTTTAGCCGCTATGTGCAAACTTGAATCGCAGTTCTGAGCCTAACCCACGCAAGCTTGAGTGACGCCTATTTGCACATCATGCATAAAAGTGCCTGTACGGCCTTGTGTGTATTAACTTGTTCCGATTCGTTTTAGCCGCTGCGTGCAAACTTGAATCGCATTTCTGAGCCTAACCCGAGCAAGCTGGATGACCGCGTTTTGCACATCATGCCTAAAAGAGCCTGTAAGGCTTTGTGTGTATTAACTTGTTGCGATTCGTTTGAGCCGCTACGTGCAAACTTGAATCGCATTTCTGAGCCTAACCCGAGCAAGCTGGATGACCCCGTTTTGCACATCATGCCTAAAATTGCGTGTAAGGCGTTGTGTGTATTAACTTGTTCCGATTCGTTTTAGCCGCTACGTGCAAAGTTGAATCGCATTTCTGAGCCTAACCCGAGCAAGCTGGATGACCGCGTTTTGCACATCATGCCTAAAAGAGCCTGTAAGGCTTTGTGTGTATTAACTTGTTGCGATTCGTTTGAGCCGCTACGTGCAAACTTGAATCGCATTTCAGAGCCTAACCCGCGCAAGCTGGAAGACCCCGTTTTGCACATCTTGCCTAAAAGTGCCTGTAAGGCGTGGTGTGTATTAACTTGTTGCGATTCGTTTGAGCCGCTACGTGCAAACTTGAATCGCAGTTCTGAGCCTAACCCGAGCAAGCTGGATGACCGCGTTTTGCACATCATGCCTAAAGGTGCCTGTAAAGCTGTGTGTGTATTACCTTGTTGCGATTTCTTTTAGCCGCTATGTGCAAACTTGAACCGCATTTCTGAGCCTAACCCGAGCAAGCTGGATGACCGCGTTTTGCACATCATGCCTAAAAGTGCCTGTAAAGCTGTGTGTGTATTAACTTGTTGCGATTCGTTTGAGCCGGTACGTGCAAACTTGAATCGCAGTTCTAAGCCTAACCCGAGCAAGCTGGATGACCGCGTTTTGCACATCATGCCTAAAAGTGCCTGTAAAGCTGTGTGTGTATTAACTTGTTGCGATTCGTTTTAGCCGCTATGTGCAAACTTGAATCGCATTTCTGAGCCTCACCCGAGCAAGCTGGATGACCCCGTTTTGCACATCATGCCTTAAAGTGCCTGTAAGGCGTTGTGTGTATTAACTTGTTGCGATTCGTTTTAGCCGCTATGTGCAAACTTGAATCGCAGTTCTGAGCCTAACCCACGCAAGCTTGAGTGACGCCTATTTGCACATCATGCATAAAAGTGCCTGTACGGCCTTGTGTGTATTAACTTGTTCCGATTCGTTTTAGCCGCTACGTGCAAACTTGAATCGCATTTTTGAGCCTAACCCGAGCAAGCTGGATGACCGCGTTTTGCACATCATGCCTAAAAGAGCCTGTAAGGATTTGTGTGTATTAACTTGTTGCGATTCGTTTGAGCCGCTACGTGCAAACTTGAATCGCATTTCTGAGCCTAACCCGCGCAAGCTGGAATAACCCGTTTTGCACATCTTGCCTAAAAGTGCCTGTAAGGCGTGGTGTGTATTAACTTGTTGCGATTCGTTTGAGCCGCTACGTGCAAACTTGAATCGCGGTTCTGAGCCTAACCCGAGCAAGCTGGATGACCGCGTTTTGCACATCATGCCTAAAAGTGCCTGTAAAGCTGTGTGTATATTAACTTGTTGCGATTCGTTTTAGCCGCTATGTGCAAACTTGAATCGCAGTTCTGAGCCTAACCCGAGAGAGCTGGATGACCGCGTTTTGCACATCATGCCTAAAAGTGCCTGTAAGGCTTTGTGTGTATTTCCTTGGTGCGATTCGTTTTAGCCGCCACGTGCAAACTTGAATCGCATTTCTGAGCCTAACCCGCGCAAGCTGGATGACGGCGTTTTGCACATCATGCCTAAAAGTGCCTGTAAGGCGTTGTGTGTATTAACTTGTTGCGATTCGTTTGAGCCGCAACGTGCAAACTTGAATCGAATTTCTGAGCCTAACCCGCGCAAGCTGGATGACAGCGTTTTGCACATCATGCCTAAAAGTGCCTGTAAGGCTTTGTGTGTATTAACTTGTTGCGATTCGTTTTACCCGCTATGTGCAAACTTGAATCGCAGTTCTGAGCCTAACCCGCGCAAGCTTGAGTGACGCCTATTTGCACATCATGCTTAAAGGTGCCTGTAAGGCGTGTGTTCCGATTCGTTTTAGCAGCTATATGCGAACTTGAATCGCAGTTCTGCGCCTAACCCTCGCAAGCTGGATGACCCCGTTTTGCACATCATGCCTAAAATTGCCTGTAAGGCGTTGTGTGTATCAACTTGTTGCGATTCGTCTGAGCCGCTATGTGCAAACTTAAATCGAAGTTCTGCGCCTAACCCACGCAAGCTGGATGAAGCCGTTTTGCCCATCATGCCTAAAAGTGCCTGTAAGGCGTTGTGTGTATGAACTTGTTGCGATTCGTTTTAGCCGCTATGTGCAAACTTGAATAGCAGTTCTGAGCCTAACCAGAACAAGCTGGATGAAGCCGTTTTGCCCATCATGCCTAAAAGTGCCTGTAAGGCGTTGTGTGTATTAACTTGTTCCGATTCGTTTTAGCCGCTACGTGCAAACTTGAATCGCATTTCTGAGCCTAACCCGAGCAGGCTGGATGACCGCGTTTTGCGCATCATGCCTAAAAGGGCCTGTAAGGCTTTGTGTGTATTAACTTGTTGCGATTCGTTTGAGCCGCTACGTGCAAACTTGAATCGCATTTCTGAGCCTAACCCGCGCAAGCTGGAAGACCCCGTTTTGCACATCATGCCTAAAAGTGCCTGTAAGGCGTTGTGTGTACTAACTTGTTGCGATTCGTTTGAGCCGCTACGTGCAAACTTGAATCGCAGTTCTGAGCCTAACCCGAGCAAGCTGGATGACCGCGTTTTGCACATCATGCCTAAAGGTGCCTGTAAAGCTGTGTGTGTATTAACTTGTTGCGATTCGTTTTAGCCGCTATGTGCAAACTTGAATCGCATTTCTGAGCCTAACCCGAGCAAGCTGGATGACCCCGTTTTGCACATCATGCCTTAAAGTGCCTGTAAGGCGTTGTGTGTATTAACTTGTTGCGATTCGTTTTAGCCGCTATGTGCAAACTTGAATCGCAGTTCTGAGCCTAACCCACGCAAGCTTGAGTGACGCCTATTTGCACATCATGCATAAAAGTGCCTGTACGGCCTTGTGTGTATTAACTTGTTCCGATTCGTTTTAGCCGCTACGTGCAAACTTGAATCGCATTTTTGAGCCTAACCCGAGCAAGCTGGATGACCGCGTTTTGCACATCATGCCTAAAAGAGCCTGTAAGGCTTTGTGTGTATTAACTTGTTGCGATTCGTTTGAGCCGCTACGTGCAAACTTGAATCGCATTTCTGAGCCTAACCCGCGCAAGCTGGAAGACCCCGTTTTGCACATCTTGCCTAAAAGTGCCTGTAAGGCGTGGTGTGTATTAACTTGTTGCGATTCGTTTGAGCCGCTACGTGCAAACTTGAATCGCGGTTCTGAGCCTAACCCGAGCAAGCTGGATGACCGCGTTTTGCACATCATGCCTAAAAGTGCCTGTAAAGCTGTGTGTATATTAACTTGTTGCGATTCGTTTTAGCCGCTATGTGCAAACTTGAATCGCAGTTCTGAGCCTAACCCGAGCAAGCTGGATGACCGCGTTTTGCACATCATGCCTAAAAGTGCCTGTAAGGCTTTGTGTGTATTACCTTGGTGCGATTCGTTTTAGCCGCTACGTGCAAACTTGAATCGCATTTCTGAGCCTAACCCGCGCAAGCT
This sequence comes from Amblyomma maculatum, assembly GCF_055883805.1. NCBI lineage: Eukaryota > Metazoa > Arthropoda > Arachnida > Ixodida > Ixodidae > Amblyomma > Amblyomma maculatum. The sequence continues at coordinate 12,425,771 of NC_139348.1, forward strand.
GGATGACGGCGTTTTGCACATCATGCCTAAAAGTGCCTGTAAGGCGTTGTGTGTATTAACTTGTTGCGATTCGTTTGAGCCGCTACGTGCAAACTTGAATCGAATTTCTGAGCCTAACCTGCGCAAGCTGGATGACAGCGTTTTGCACATCATGCCTAAAAGTGCCTGTAAGGCTTTGTGTGTATTAACTTGTTGCGATTCGTTTTACCCGCTATGTGCAAACTTGAATCGCAGTTCTGAGCCTAACCCGCGCAAGCTTGAGTGACGCCTATTTGCACATCATGCTTAAAGGTGCCTGTAAGGCGTGTGTTCCGATTCGTTTTAGCAGCTATATGCGAACTTGAATCGCAGTTCTGCGCCTAACCCTCGCAAGCTGGATGACCCCGTTTTGCACATCATGCCTAAAATTGCCTGTAAGGCGTTGTGTGTATCAACTTGTTGCGATTCGTCTGAGCCGCTATGTGCAAACTTAAATCGAAGTTCTGCGCCTAACCTACGCAACCTGGATGAAGCCGTTTTGCCCATCATGCCTAAAAGTGCCTGTAAGGCGTTGTGTGTATTAACTTGTTGCGATTCGTTTTAGCCGCTATGTGCAAACTTGAATAGCAGTTCTGAGCCTAACCAGAACAAGCTGGATGACGGCGTTTTGCACATCATGCCTAAAAGTGCCTGTGAGGCTTTGTGTGTATTATCTTGTTGCGATTCGTTTGAGCCGCTACGTGCAAACTTGAATCGCATTTCTGAGCCTAACCCGAGCAAGCTGGATGACCCCGTTTTGCACATCATGCCTAAAATTGCGTGTAAGGCGTTGTGTGTATCAACTTGTTGCGATTCGTTTTAGCCGCTATGTGCAAGCTTGAATCGCAGTTCTGAGCCTAACCAGAACAAGCTTGAGTGACGCCTATTTGCATATCATGCCTAAATGTGCCTGTAAGGCGTTGTGTATTCCGATTCGTTTTAGCAGCTATATGCGAACATGAATCGCAGTTCTGCGCCTAACCCGCGCAAGCTGGAAGACCCCGTTTTGCACATCATGCCTTAAAGTGCCTGTAAGGCGTTGTGTGTATTAACTTGTTGCGATTTGTTTTAGCCGCTATGTGCAAACTTGAATCTCATTTCTGAGCCTAACCCGAGCAAGCTGGATGACCGCGTTTTGCGCATCATGCCTAAAAGAGCCTGTAAGGCTTTGTGTGTATTAACTTGTTGCGATTCGTTTGAGCCGCTACGTGCAAACTTGAATCGCATTTCTGAGCCTAACCCGCGCAAGCTGGAAGACCCCGTTTTGCACATCATGCCTAAAAGTGCCTGTAAGGCGTTGTGTGTACTAACTTGTTGCGATTCGTTTGAGCCGCTACGTGCAAACTTGAATCGCAGTTCTGAGCCTAACCCGAGCAAGCTGGATGACCGCGTTTTGCACATCATGCCTAAAAGTGCCTGTAAAGCTGTGTGTGTATTAACTTGTTGCGATTCGTTTTAGCCGGTATGTGCAAAGTTGAATCGCATTTCTGAGCCTAACCCGAGCAAGCTGGATGACCCCGTTTTGCACATCATGCCTTAAAGTGCCTGTAAGGCGTTGTGTGTATTAACTTGTTGCGATTCGTATTAGCCGCTATGTGCCAACTTGAATCGCAGTTCTGAGCCTAACCCACGCAAGCTTGAGTGACGCCTATTTGCACATCATGCATAAAAGTGCCTGTACGGCCTTTTGTGTATTAACTTGTTCCGATTCGTTTTAGCCGCTGCGTGCAAACTTGAATCGCATTTCTGAGCCTAACCCGAGCAAGCTGGATGACCGCGTTTTGCACATCATGCCTAAAAGAGCCTGTAAGGCTTTGTGTGTATTAACTTTTTGCGATTCGTTTGAGCCGCTACGTGCAAACTTGAATCGCATTTCTGAGCCTAACCCGAGCAAGCTGGATGACCGCGTTTTGCACATCATGCCTAAAAGAGCCTGTAAGGCTTTGTGTGTATTAACTTGTTGCGATTCGTTTGAGCCGCTACGTGCAAACTTGAATCGCATTTCTGAGCCTAACCCGAGCAAGCTGGATGACCCCGTTTTGCACATCATGCCTAAAATTGCGTGTAAGGCGTTGTGTGTATCAACTTGTTGCGATTCGTCTGAGCCGCTATGTGCAAACTTAAATCGAAGTTCTGCGCCTAAACCGCGCAAGCTGGATGAAGCCGTTTTGCCCATCATGCCTAAAAGTGCCTGTAAGGCGTTGTGTGTATTAACTTGTTCCGATTCGTTTTAGCCGCTACGTGCAAACTTGAATCGCATTTCTGAGCCTAACCCGAGCAGGCTGGATAACAGCGTTTTGCGCATCATGCCTAAAAGAGCCTGTAAGGCTTTGTGTGTATTAACTTGTTGCGATTCGTTTGAGCCGCTACGTGCAAACTTGAATCGCATTTCTGAGCCTAACCCGCGCAAGCTGGAAGACCCCGTTTTGCACATCATGCCTAAAAGTGCCTGTAAGGCGTTGTGTGTACTAACTTGTTGCGATTCGTTTGAGCCGCTACGTGCAAACTTGAATCGCAGTTCTGAGCCTAACCCGAGCAAGCTGGATGACCGCGTTTTGCACATCATGCCTAAAGGTGCCTGTAAAGCTGTGTGTGTATTACCTTGTTGCGATTCCTTTTAGCCGCTATGTGCAAACTTGAACCGCAGTTCTGAGCCTAACCCGAGCAAGCTGGATGACCGCGTTTTGCACATCATGCCTAAAAGTGCCTGTAAAGCTGTGTGTGTATTAACTTGTTGCGATTCGTTTGAGCCGCTACGTGCAAACTTGAATCGCAGTTCTGAGCCTAACCCGAGCAAGCTGGATGACCGCGTTTTGCACATCATGCCTAAAAGTGCCTGTAAAGCTGTGTGTGTATTAACTTGTTGCGATTCGTTTTAGCCGGTATGTGCAAAGTTGAATCGCATTTCTGAGCCTAACCCGAGCAAGCTGGATGACCCCGTTTTGCACATCATGCCTTAAAGTGCCTGTAAGGCGTTGTGTGTATTAACTTGTTGCGATTCGTTTTAGCCGCTATGTGCAAACTTGAATCGCAGTTCTGAGCCTAACCCACGCAAGCTTGAGTGACGCCTATTTGCACATCATGCATAAAAGTGCCTGTACGGCCTTGTGTGTATTAACTTGTTCCGATTCGTTTTAGCCGCTGCGTGCAAACTTGAATCGCATTTCTGAGCCTAACCCGAGCAAGCTGGATGACCACGTTTTGCACATCATGCCTAAAAGAGCCTGTAAGGCTTTGTGTGTATTAACTTGTTGCGATTCGTTTGAGCCGCTACGTGCAAACTTGAATCGCATTTCTGAGCCTAACCCGAGCAAGCTGGATGACCCCGTTTTGCACATCATGCCTAAAATTGCGTGTAAGGCGTTGTGTGTATCAACTTGTTGCGATTCGTCTGAGCCGCTATGTGCAAACTTAAATCGAAGTTCTGCGCCTAAACCGCGCAAGCTGGATGAAGCCGTTTTGCCCATCATGCCTAAAAGTGCCTGTAAGGCGTTGTGTGTATTAACTTGTTCCGATTCGTTTTAGCCGCTACGTGCAAACTTGAATCGCATTTCTGAGCCTAACCCGAGCAAGCTGGATGACCGCGTTTTGCACATCATGCCTAAAAGAGCCTGTAAGGCTTTGTGTGTATTAACTTGTTGCGATTCGTTTGAGCCGCTACGTGCAAACTTGAATCGCATTTCTGAGCCTAACCCGCGCAAGCTGGAAGACCCCGTTTTGCACATCTTGCCTAAAAGTGCCTGTAAGGCGTGGTGTGTATTAACTTGTTGCGATTCGTTTGAGCCGCTACGTGCAAACTTGAATCGCAGTTCTGAGCCTAACCCGAGCAAGCTGGATGACCGCGTTTTGCACATCATGCCTAAAGGTGCCTGTAAAGCTGTGTGTGTATTACCTTGTTGCGATTCCTTTTAGCCGCTATGTGCAAACTTGAATCGCAGTTCTGAGCCTAACCCACGCAAGCTTGAGTGACGCCTATTTGCACATCATGCATAAAAGTGCCTGTACGGCCTTGTGTGTATTAACTTGTTCCGATTCGTTTTAGCCGCTGCGTGCAAACTTGAATCGCATTTCTGAGCCTAACCCGAGCAAGCTGGATGACCGCGTTTTGCACATCATGCCTAAAAGAGCCTGTAAGGCTTTGTGTGTATTAACTTGTTGCGATTCGTTTGAGCCGCTACGTGCAAACTTGAATCGCATTTCTGAGCCTAACCCGAGCAAGCTGGATGACCCCGTTTTGCACATCATGCCTAAAATTGCGTGTAAGGCGTTGTGTGTATCAACTTGTTGCGATTCGTCTGAGCCGCTATGTGCAAACTTAAATCGAAGTTCTGCGCCTAAACCGCGCAAGCTGGATGAAGCCGTTTTGCCCATCATGCCTAAAAGTGCCTGTAAGGCGTTGTGTGTATTAACTTGTTCCGATTCGTTTTAGCCGCTACGTGCAAACTTGAATCGCATTTCTGAGCCTAACCCGAGCAAGCTGGATGACCGCGTTTTGCACATCATGCCTAAAAGAGCCTGTAAGGCTTTGTGTGTATTAACTTGTTGCGATTCGTTTGAGCCGCTACGTGCAAACTTGAATCGCATTTCTGAGCCTAACCCGCGCAAGCTGGAAGACCCCGTTTTGCACATCTTGCCTAAAAGTGCCTGTAAGGCGTGGTGTGTATTAACTTGTTGCGATTCGTTTTAGCCGGTATGTGCAAAGTTGAATCGCATTTCTGAGCCTAACCCGAGCAAGCTGGATGACCCCGTTTTGCACATCATGCCTTAAAGTGCCTGTAAGGCGTTGTGTGTATTAACTTGTTGCGATTCGTTTTAGCCGCTATGTGCAAACTTGAATCGCAGTTCTGAGCCTAACCCACGCAAGCTTGAGTGACGCCTATTTGCACATCATGCATAAAAGTGCCTGTACGGCCTTGTGTCTATTAATTTGTTCCGATTAGTTTTAGCCGCTGCGTTGCAAACTTGAATCGCATTTCTGAGCCTAACCCGAGCAAGCTGGATGACCGCGTTTTGCACATCATGCCTGAAAGAGCCTGTAAGGCTTTGTGTGTATTAACTTGTTGCGATTCGTTTGAGCCGCTACGTGCAAACTTGAATCGCATTTCTGAGCCTAACCCGAGCAAGCTGGATGACCCCGTTTTGCACATCATGCCTAAAATTGCGTGTAAGGCGTTGTGTGTATCAACTTGTTGCGATTCGTCTGAGCCGCTATGTGCAAACTTAAATCGAAGTTCTGCGCCTAAACCGCGCAAGCTGGATGAAGCCGTTTTGCCCATCATGCCTAAAAGTGCCTGTAAGGCGTTGTGTGTATTAACTTGTTCCGATTCGTTTTAGCCGCTACGTGCAAACTTGAATCGCATTTCTGAGCCTAACCCGAGCAGGCTGGATGACCGCGTTTTGCACATCATGCCTAAAAGTGCCTGTAAAGCTGTGTGTGTATTAACTTGTTGCGATTCGTTTTAGCCGGTATGTGCAAAGTTGAATCGCATTTCTGAGCCTAACCCGAGCAAGCTGGATGACCCCGTTTTGCACATCATGCCTTAAAGTGCCTGTAAGGCGTTGTGTGTACTAACTTGTTGCGATTCGTTTTAGCCGCTATGTGCAAACTTGAATCGCAGTTCTGAGCCTAACCCACGCAAGCTTGAGTGACGCCTATTTGCACATCATGCATAAAAGTGCCTGTACGGCCTTGTGTGTATTAACTTGTTCCGATTCGTTTTAGCCGCTGCGTGCAAACTTGAATCGCATTTCTGAGCCTAACCCGAGCAAGCTGGATGACCGCGTTTTGCACATCATGCCTAAAAGAGCCTGTAAGGCTTTGTGTGTATTAACTTGTTGCGATTCGTTTGAGCCGCTACGTGCAAACTTGAATCGCATTTCTGAGCCTAACCCGAGCAAGCTGGATGACCCCGTTTTGCACATCATGCCTAAAATTGCGTGTAAGGCGTTGTGTGTATTAACTTGTTCCGATTCGTTTTAGCCGCTACGTGCAAACTTGAATCGCATTTCTGAGCCTAACCCGAGCAAGCTGGATGACCGCGTTTTGCACATCATGCCTAAAAGAGCCTGTAAGGCTTTGTGTGTATTAACTTGTTGCGATTCGTTTGAGCCGCTACGTGCAAACTTGAATCGCATTTCTGAGCCTAACCCGCGCAAGCTGGAAGACCCCGTTTTGCACATCTTGCCTAAAAGTGCCTGTAAGGCGTGGTGTGTATTAACTTGTTGCGATTCGTTTGAGCCGCTACGTGCAAACTTGAATCGCAGTTCTGAGCCTAACCCGAGCAAGCTGGATGACCGCGTTTTGCACATCATGCCTAAAGGTGCCTGTAAAGCTGTGTGTGTATTACCTTGTTGCGATTTCTTTTAGCCGCTATGTGCAAACTTGAACCGCATTTCTGAGCCTAACCCGAGCAAGCTGGATGACCGCGTTTTGCACATCATGCCTAAAAGTGCCTGTAAAGCTGTGTGTGTATTAACTTGTTGCGATTCGTTTGAGCCGGTACGTGCAAACTTGAATCGCAGTTCTAAGCCTAACCCGAGCAAGCTGGATGACCGCGTTTTGCACATCATGCCTAAAAGTGCCTGTAAAGCTGTGTGTGTATTAACTTGTTGCGATTCGTTTTAGCCGCTATGTGCAAACTTGAATCGCATTTCTGAGCCTAACCCGAGCAAGCTGGATGACCCCGTTTTGCACATCATGCCTTAAAGTGCCTGTAAGGCGTTGTGTGTATTAACTTGTTGCGATTCGTTTTAGCCGCTATGTGCAAACTTGAATCGCAGTTCTGAGCCTAACCCACGCAAGCTTGAGTGACGCCTATTTGCACATCATGCATAAAAGTGCCTGTACGGCCTTGTGTGTATTAACTTGTTCCGATTCGTTTTAGCCGCTACGTGCAAACTTGAATCGCATTTTTGAGCCTAACCCGAGCAAGCTGGATGACCGCGTTTTGCACATCATGCCTAAAAGAGCCTGTAAGGATTTGTGTGTATTAACTTGTTGCGATTCGTTTGAGCCGCTACGTGCAAACTTGAATCGCATTTCTGAGCCTAACCCGCGCAAGCTGGAATAACCCGTTTTGCACATCTTGCCTAAAAGTGCCTGTAAGGCGTGGTGTGTATTAACTTGTTGCGATTCGTTTGAGCCGCTACGTGCAAACTTGAATCGCGGTTCTGAGCCTAACCCGAGCAAGCTGGATGACCGCGTTTTGCACATCATGCCTAAAAGTGCCTGTAAAGCTGTGTGTATATTAACTTGTTGCGATTCGTTTTAGCCGCTATGTGCAAACTTGAATCGCAGTTCTGAGCCTAACCCGAGCAAGCTGGATGACCGCGTTTTGCACATCATGCCTAAAAGTGCCTGTAAGGCTTTGTGTGTATTTCCTTGGTGCGATTCGTTTTAGCCGCCACGTGCAAACTTGAATCGCATTTCTGAGCCTAACCCGCGCAAGCTGGATGACGGCGTTTTGCACATCATGCCTAAAAGTGCCTGTAAGGCGTTGTGTGTATTAACTTGTTGCGATTCGTTTGAGCCGCTACGTGCAAACTTGAATCGAATTTCTGAGCCTAACCCGCGCAAGCTGGATGACAGCGTTTTGCACATCATGCCTAAAAGTGCCTGTAAGGCTTTGTGTGTATTAACTTGTTGCGATTCGTTTTACCCGCTATGTGCAAACTTGAATCGCAGTTCTGAGCCTAACCCGCGCAAGCTTGAGTGACGCCTATTTGCACATCATGCTTAAAGGTGCCTGTAAGGCGTGTGTTCCGATTCGTTTTAGCAGCTATATGCGAACTTGAATCGCAGTTCTGCGCCTAACCCTCGCAAGCTGGATGACCCCGTTTTGCACATCATGCCTAAAATTGCCTGTAAGGCGTTGTGTGTATCAACTTGTTGCGATTCGTCTGAGCCGCTATGTGCAAACTTAAATCGAAGTTCTGCGCCTAACCCACGCAAGCTGGATGAAGCCGTTTTGCCCATCATGCCTAAAAGTGCCTGTAAGGCGTTGTGTGTATTAACTTGTTGCGATTCGTTTTAGCCGCTATGTGCAAACTTGAATAGCAGTTCTGAGCCTAACCAGAACAAGCTGGATGAAGCCGTTTTGCCCATCATGCCTAAAAGTGTCTGTAAGGCGTTGTGTGTATTAACTTGTTCCGATTCGTTTTAGCCGCTACGTGCAAACTTGAATCGCATTTCTGAGCCTAACCCGAGCAGGCTGGATGACCGCGTTTTGCGCATCATGCCTAAAAGGGCCTGTAAGGCTTTGTGTGTATTAACTTGTTGCGATTCGTTTGAGCCGCTACGTGCAAACTTGAATCGCATTTCTGAGCCTAACCCGCGCAAGCTGGAAGACCCCGTTTTGCACATCATGCCTAAAAGTGCCTGTAAGGCGTTGTGTGTACTAACTTGTTGCGATTCGTTTGAGCCGCTACGTGCAAACTTGAATCGCAGTTCTGAGCCTAACCCGAGCAAGCTGGATGACCGCGTTTTGCACATCATGCCTAAAGGTGCCTGTAAAGCTGTGTGTGTATTAACTTGTTGCGATTCGTTTTAGCCGCTATGTGCAAACTTGAATCGCATTTCTGAGCCTAACCCGAGCAAGCTGGATGACCCCGTTTTGCACATCATGCCTTAAAGTGCCTGTAAGGCGTTGTGTGTATTAACTTGTTGCGATTCGTTTTAGCCGCTATGTGCAAACTTGAATCGCAGTTCTGAGCCTAACCCACGCAAGCTTGAGTGACGCCTATTTGCACATCATGCATAAAAGTGCCTGTACGGCCTTGTGTGTATTAACTTGTTCCGATTCGTTTTAGCCGCTACGTGCAAACTTGAATCGCATTTTTGAGCCTAACCCGAGCAAGCTGGATGACCGCGTTTTGCACATCATGCCTAAAAGAGCCTGTAAGGCTTTGTGTGTATTAACTTGTTGCGATTCGTTTGAGCCGCTACGTGCAAACTTGAATCGCATTTCTGAGCCTAACCCGCGCAAGCTGGAAGACCCCGTTTTGCACATCTTGCCTAAAAGTGCCTGTAAGGCGTGGTGTGTATTAACTTGTTGCGATTCGTTTGAGCCGCTACGTGCAAACTTGAATCGCGGTTCTGAGCCTAACCCGAGCAAGCTGGATGACCGCGTTTTGCACATCATTCCTAAATGTGCCTGTAAAGCTGTGTGTATATTAACTTGTTGCGATTCGTTTTAGCCGCTATGTGCAAACTTGAATCGCAGTTCTGAGCCTAACCCGAGCAAGCTGGATGACCGCGTTTTGCACATCATGCCTAAAAGTGCCTGTAAGGCTTTGTGTGTATTACCTTGGTGCGATTCGTTTTAGCCGCTACGTGCAAACTTGAATCGCATTTCTGAGCCTAACCCGCGCAAGCTGGATGACGGCGTTTTGCACATCATGCCTAAAAGTGCCTGTAAGGCGTTGTGTGTATTAACTTGTTGCGATTCGTTTGAGCCGCTACGTGCAAACTTGAATCGAATTTCTGAGCCTAACCTGCGCAAGCTGGATGACAGCGTTTTGCACATCATGCCTAAAAGTGCCTGTAAGGCTTTGTGTGTATTAACTTGTTGCGATTCGTTTTACCCGCTATGTGCAAACTTGAATCGCAGTTCTGAGCCTAACCCGCGCAAGCTTGAGTGACGCCTATTTGCACATCATGCTTAAAGGTGCCTGTAAGGCGTGTGTTCCGATTCGTTTTAGCAGCTATATGCGAACTTGAATCGCAGTTCTGCGCCTAACCCTCGCAAGCTGGATGACCCCGTTTTGCACATCATGCCTAAAATTGCCTGTAAGGCGTTGTGTGTATCAACTTGTTGCGATTCGTCTGAGCCGCTATGTGCAAACTTAAATCGAAGTTCTGCGCCTAACCCACGCAAGCTGGATGAAGCCGTTTTGCCCATCATGCCTAAAAGTGCCTGTAAGGCGTTGTGTGTATTAACTTGTTGCGATTCGTTTTAGCCGCTATGTGCAAACTTGAATAGCAGTTCTGAGCCTAACCAGAACAAGCTGGATGACGGCGTTTTGCACATCATGCCTAAAAGTGCCTGTGAGGCTTTGTCTGTATTATCTTGTTGCGATTCGTTTGAGCCGCTACGTGCAAACTTGAATCGCATTTCTGAGCCTAACCCGAGCAAGCTGGATGACCCCGTTTTGCACATCATGCCTAAAATTGCGTGTAAGGCGTTGTGTGTATCAACTTGTTGCGATTCGTTTTAGCCGCTATGTGCAAGCTTGAATCGCAGTTCTGAGCCTAACCAGAACAAGCTTGAGTGACGCCTATTTGCATATCATGCCTAAATGTGCCTGTAAGGCGTTGTGTATTCCGATTCGTTTTAGCAGCTATATGCGAACATGAATCGCAGTTCTGCGCCTAACCCGCGCAAGCTGGAAGACCCCGTTTTGCACATCATGCCTTAAAGTGCCTGTAAGGCGTTGTGTGTATTAACTTGTTGCGATTTGTTTTAGCCGCTATGTGCAAACTTGAATCTCATTTCTGAGCCTAACCCGAGCAAGCTGGATGACCGCGTTTTGCGCATCATGCCTAAAAGAGCCTGTAAGGCTTTGTGTGTATTAACTTGTTGCGATTCGTTTGAGCCGCTACGTGCAAACTTGAATCGCATTTCTGAGCCTAACCCGCGCAAGCTGGAAGACCCCGTTTTGCACATCATGCCTAAAAGTGCCTGTAAGGCGTTGTGTGTACTAACTTGTTGCGATTCGTTTGAGCCGCTACGTGCAAACTTGAATCGCAGTTCTGAGCCTAACCCGAGCAAGCTGGATGACCGCGTTTTGCACATCATGCCTAAAAGTGCCTGTAAAGCTGTGTGTGTATTAACTTGTTGCGATTCGTTTTAGCCGGTATGTGCAAAGTTGAATCGCATTTCTGAGCCTAACCCGAGCAAGCTGGATGACCCCGTTTTGCACATCATGCCTTAAAGTGCCTGTAAGGCGTTGTGTGTATTAACTTGTTGCGATTCGTATTAGCCGCTATGTGCCAACTTGAATCGCAGTTCTGAGCCTAACCCACGCAAGCTTGAGTGACGCCTATTTGCACATCATGCATAAAAGTGCCTGTACGGCCTTTTGTGTATTAACTTGTTCCGATTCGTTTTAGCCGCTGCGTGCAAACTTGAATCGCATTTCTGAGCCTAACCCGAGCAAGCTGGATGACCGCGTTTTGCACATCATGCCTAAAAGAGCCTGTAAGGCTTTGTGTGTATTAACTTTTTGCGATTCGTTTGAGCCGCTACGTGCAAACTTGAATCGCATTTCTGAGCCTAACCCGAGCAAGCTGGATGACCGCGTTTTGCACATCATGCCTAAAAGAGCCTGTAAGGCTTTGTGTGTATTAACTTGTTGCGATTCGTTTGAGCCGCTACGTGCAAACTTGAATCGCATTTCTGAGCCTAACCCGAGCAAGCTGGATGACCCCGTTTTGCACATCATGCCTAAAATTGCGTGTAAGGCGTTGTGTGTATCAACTTGTTGCGATTCGTCTGAGCCGCTATGTGCAAACTTAAATCGAAGTTCTGCGCCTAAACCGCGCAAGCTGGATGAAGCCGTTTTGCCCATCATGCCTAAAAGTGCCTGTAAGGCGTTGTGTGTATTAACTTGTTCCGATTCGTTTTAGCCGCTACGTGCAAACTTGAATCGCATTTCTGAGCCTAACCCGAGCAGGCTGGATAACAGCGTTTTGCGCATCATGCCTAAAAGAGCCTGTAAGGCTTTGTGTGTATTAACTTGTTGCGATTCGTTTGAGCCGCTACGTGCAAACTTGAATCGCATTTCTGAGCCTAACCCGCGCAAGCTGGAAGACCCCGTTTTGCACATCATGCCTAAAAGTGCCTGTAAGGCGTTGTGTGTACTAACTTGTTGCGATTCGTTTGAGCCGCTACGTGCAAACTTGAATCGCAGTTCTGAGCCTAACCCGAGCAAGCTGGATGACCGCGTTTTGCACATCATGCCTAAAGGTGCCTGTAAAGCTGTGTGTGTATTACCTTGTTGCGATTCCTTTTAGCCGCTATGTGCAAACTTGAACCGCAGTTCTGAGCCTAACCCGAGCAAGCTGGATGACCGCGTTTTGCACATCATGCCTAAAAGTGCCTGTAAAGCTGTGTGTGTATTAACTTGTTGCGATTCGTTTGAGCCGCTACGTGCAAACTTGAATCGCAGTTCTGAGCCTAACCCGAGCAAGCTGGATGACCGCGTTTTGCACATCATGCCTAAAAGTGCCTGTAAAGCTGTGTGTGTATTAACTTGTTGCGATTCGTTTTAGCCGGTATGTGCAAAGTTGAATCGCATTTCTGAGCCTAACCCGAGCAAGCTGGATGACCCCGTTTTGCACATCATGCCTTAAAGTGCCTGTAAGGCGTTGTGTGTATTAACTTGTTGCGATTCGTTTTAGCCGCTATGTGCAAACTTGAATCGCAGTTCTGAGCCTAACCCACGCAAGCTTGAGTGACGCCTATTTGCACATCATGCATAAAAGTGCCTGTACGGCCTTGTGTGTATTAACTTGTTCCGATTCGTTTTAGCCGCTGCGTGCAAACTTGAATCGCATTTCTGAGCCTAACCCGAGCAAGCTGGATGACCACGTTTTGCACATCATGCCTAAAAGAGCCTGTAAGGCTTTGTGTGTATTAACTTGTTGCGATTCGTTTGAGCCGCTACGTGCAAACTTGAATCGCATTTCTGAGCCTAACCCGAGCAAGCTGGATGACCCCGTTTTGCACATCATGCCTAAAATTGCGTGTAAGGCGTTGTGTGTATCAACTTGTTGCGATTCGTCTGAGCCGCTATGTGCAAACTTAAATCGAAGTTCTGCGCCTAAACCGCGCAAGCTGGATGAAGCCGTTTTGCCCATCATGCCTAAAAGTGCCTGTAAGGCGTTGTGTGTATTAACTTGTTCCGATTCGTTTTAGCCGCTACGTGCAAACTTGAATCGCATTTCTGAGCCTAACCCGAGCAAGCTGGATGACCGCGTTTTGCACATCATGCCTAAAAGAGCCTGTAAGGCTTTGTGTGTATTAACTTGTTGCGATTCGTTTGAGCCGCTACGTGCAAACTTGAATCGCATTTCTGAGCCTAACCCGCGCAAGCTGGAAGACCCCGTTTTGCACATCTTGCCTAAAAGTGCCTGTAAGGCGTGGTGTGTATTAACTTGTTGCGATTCGTTTGAGCCGCTACGTGCAAACTTGAATCGCAGTTCTGAGCCTAACCCGAGCAAGCTGGATGACCGCGTTTTGCACATCATGCCTAAAGGTGCCTGTAAAGCTGTGTGTGTATTACCTTGTTGCGATTCCTTTTAGCCGCTATGTGCAAACTTGAATCGCAGTTCTGAGCCTAACCCACGCAAGCTTGAGTGACGCCTATTTGCACATCATGCATAAAAGTGCCTGTACGGCCTTGTGTGTATTAACTTGTTCCGATTCGTTTTAGCCGCTGCGTGCAAACTTGAATCGCATTTCTGAGCCTAACCCGAGCAAGCTGGATGACCGCGTTTTGCACATCATGCCTAAAAGAGCCTGTAAGGCTTTGTGTGTATTAACTTGTTGCGATTCGTTTGAGCCGCTACGTGCAAACTTGAATCGCATTTCTGAGCCTAACCCGAGCAAGCTGGATGACCCCGTTTTGCACATCATGCCTAAAATTGCGTGTAAGGCGTTGTGTGTATCAACTTGTTGCGATTCGTCTGAGCCGCTATGTGCAAACTTAAATCGAAGTTCTGCGCCTAAACCGCGCAAGCTGGATGAAGCCGTTTTGCCCATCATGCCTAAAAGTGCCTGTAAGGCGTTGTGTGTATTAACTTGTTCCGATTCGTTTTAGCCGCTACGTGCAAACTTGAATCGCATTTCTGAGCCTAACCCGAGCAAGCTGGATGACCGCGTTTTGCACATCATGCCTAAAAGAGCCTGTAAGGCTTTGTGTGTATTAACTTGTTGCGATTCGTTTGAGCCGCTACGTGCAAACTTGAATCGCAGTTCTGAGCCTAACCCGAGCAAGCTGGATGACCGCGTTTTGCACATCATGCCTAAAGGTGCCTGTAAAGCTGTGTGTGTATTACCTTGTTGCGATTCCTTTTAGCCGCTATGTGCAAACTTGAACCGCAGTTCTGAGCCTAACCCGAGCAAGCTGGATGACCGCGTTTTGCACATCATGCCTAAAAGTGCCTGTAAAGCTGTGTGTGTATTAACTTGTTGCGATTCGTTTGAGCCGGTACGTGCAAACTTGAATCGCAGTTCTGAGCCTAACCCGAGCAAGCTGGATGACCGCGTTTTGCACATCATGCCTAAAAGTGCCTGTAAAGCTGTGTGTGTATTAACTTGTTGCGATTCGTTTTAGCCGCTATGTGCAAACTTGAATCGCATTTCTGAGCCTAACCCGAGCAAGCTGGATGACCCCGTTTTGCACATCATGCCTTAAAGTGCCTGTAAGGCGTGGTGTGTATTAACTTGTTGCGATTCGTTTGAGCCGCTACGTGCAAACTTGAATCGCGGTTCTGAGCCTAACCCGAGCAAGCTGGATGACCGCGTTTTGCACATCATGCCTAAAAGTGCCTGTAAAGCTGTGTGTGTATTAACTTGTTGCGATTCGTTTTAGCCGCTACGTGCAAACTTGAATCGCATTTCTGAGCCTAACCCGCGCAAGCTGGAAGACCCCGTTTTGCACATCTTGCCTAAAAGTGCCTGTAAGGCGTGGTGTGTATTAACTTGTTGCGATTCGTTTGAGCCGCTACGTGCAAACTTGAATCGCGGTTCTGAGCCTAACCCGAGCAAGCTGGATGACCGCGTTTTGCACATCATGCCTAAAAGTGCCTGTAAAGCTGTGTGTATATTAACTTGTTGCGATTCGTTTTAGCCGCTATGTGCAAACTTGAATCGCAGTTCTGAGCCTAACCCGAGCAAGCTGGATGACCGCGTTTTGCACATCATGCCTAAAAGTGCCTGTAAGGCTTTGTGTGTATTACCTTGGTGCGATTCGTTTTAGCCGCTACGTGCAAACTTGAATCGCATTTCTGAGCCTAACCCGCGCAAGCTGGATGACGGCGTTTTGCACATCATGCCTAAAAGTGCCTGTAAGGCGTTGTGTGTATTAACTTGTTGCGATTCGTTTGAGCCGCTACGTGCAAACTTGAATCGCAGTTCTGAGCCTAACCCGAGCAAGCTGGATGACCGCGTTTTGCACATCATGCCTAAAAGTGCCTGTAAAGCTGTGTGTGTATTAACTTGTTGCGATTCGTTTTAGCCGCTATGTGCAAACTTGAATCGCAGTTCTGAGCCTAACCCGAGCAAGCTGGATGACCGCGTTTTGCACATCATGCCTAAAAGTGCCTGTAAGGCTTTGTGTGTATTACCTTGTTGCGATTCGTTTGAGCCGCTACGTGCAAACTTGAACCGCAGTTCTGAGCCTAACCCGAGCAAGCTGGATGACCGCGTTTTGCACATCATGCCTAAAAGTGCCTGTAAAGCTGTGTGTGTATTAACTTGTTGCGATTCGTTTGAGCCGCTACGTGCAAACTTGAATCGCAGTTCTGAGCCTAACCCGAGCAAGCTGGATGACCGCGTTTTGCACATCATGCCTAAAAGTGCCTGTAAAGCTGTGTGTGTATTAACTTGTTGCGATTCGTTTTAGCCGCTACGTGCAAACTTGAATCGCATTTCTGAGCCTAACCCGCGCAAGCTGGAAGACCCCGTTTTGCACATCTTGCCTAAAAGTGCCTGTAAGGCGTGGTGTGTATTAACTTGTTGCGATTCGTTTGAGCCGCTACGTGCAAACTTGAATCGCGGTTCTGAGCCTAACCCGAGCAAGCTGGATGACCCCGTTTTGCACATCATGCCTTAAAGTGCCTGTAAGGCGTTGTGTGTATTAACTTGTTGCGATTCGTTTTAGCCGCTATGTGCAAACTTGAATCGCAGTTCTGAGCCTAACCCACGCAAGCTTGAGTGACGCCTATTTGCACATCATGCATAAAAGTGCCTGTACGGCCTTGTGTGTATTAACTTGTTCCGATTCGTTTTAGCCGCTGCGTGCAAACTTGAATCGCATTTCTGAGCCTAACCCGAGCAAGCTGGATGACCACGTTTTGCACATCATGCCTAAAAGAGCCTGTAAGGCTTTGTGTGTATTAACTTGTTGCGATTCGTTTGAGCCGCTACGTGCAAACTTGAATCGCATTTCTGAGCCTAACCCGAGCAAGCTGGATGACCCCGTTTTGCACATCATGCCTAAAATTGCGTGTAAGGCGTTGTGTGTATCAACTTGTTGCGATTCGTCTGAGCCGCTATGTGCAAACTTAAATCGAAGTTCTGCGCCTAAACCGCGCAAGCTGGATGAAGCCGTTTTGCCCATCATGCCTAAAAGTGCCTGTAAGGCGTTGTGTGTATTAACTTGTTCCGATTCGTTTTAGCCGCTACGTGCAAACTTGAATCGCATTTCTGAGCCTAACCCGAGCAAGCTGGATGACCGCGTTTTGCACATCATGCCTAAAAGAGCCTGTAAGGCTTTGTGTGTATTAACTTGTTGCGATTCGTTTGAGCCGCTACGTGCAAACTTGAATCGCATTTCTGAGCCTAACCCGCGCAAGCTGGAAGACCCCGTTTTGCACATCTTGCCTAAAAGTGCCTGTAAGGCGTGGTGTGTATTAACTTGTTGCGATTCGTTTGAGCCGCTACGTGCAAACTTGAATCGCAGTTCTGAGCCTAACCCGAGCAAGCTGGATGACCGCGTTTTGCACATCATGCCTAAAGGTGCCTGTAAAGCTGTGTGTGTATTACCTTGTTGCGATTCCTTTTAGCCGCTATGTGCAAACTTGAATCGCAGTTCTGAGCCTCACCCACGCAAGCTTGAGTGACGCCTATTTGCACATCATGCATAAAAGTGCCTGTACGGCCTTGTGTGTATTAACTTGTTCCGATTCGTTTTAGCCGCTGCGTGCAAACTTGAATCGCATTTCTGAGCCTAACCCGAGCAAGCTGGATGACCGCGTTTTGCACATCATGCCTAAAAGAGCCTGTAAGGCTTTGTGTGTATTAACTTGTTGCGATTCGTTTGAGCCGCTACGTGCAAACTTGAATCGCATTTCTGAGCCTAACCCGAGCAAGCTGGATGACCCCGTTTTGCACATCATGCCTAAAATTGCGTGTAAGGCGTTGTGTGTATCAACTTGTTGCGATTCGTCTGAGCCGCTATGTGCAAACTTAAATCGAAGTTCTGCGCCTAAACCGCGCAAGCTGGATGAAGCCGTTTTGCCCATCATGCCTAAAAGTGCCTGTAAGGCGTTGTGTGTATTAACTTGTTCCGATTCGTGTTAGCCGCTACGTGCAAACTTGAATCGCATTTCTGAGCCTAACCCGAGCAAGCTGGATGACCGCGTTTTGCACATCATGCCTAAAAGAGCCTGTAAGGCTTTGTGTGTATTAACTTGTTGCGATTCGTTTGAGCCGCTACGTGCAAACTTGAATCGCATTTCTGAGCCTAACCCTCGCAAGCTGGAAGACCCCGTTTTGCACATCTTGCCTAAAAGTGCCTGTAAGGCGTGGTGTGTATTAACTTGTTGCGATTCGTTTGAGCCGCTACGTGCAAACTTGAATCGCGGTTCTGAGCCTAACCCGAGCAAGCTGGATGACCGCGTTTTGCACATCATGCCTAAAAGTGCCTGTAAAGCTGTGTGTGTATTAACTTGTTGCGATTCGTTTTAGCCGCTACGTGCAAACTTGAATCGCATTTCTGAGCCTAACCCGCGCAAGCTGGAAGACCCCGTTTTGCACATCTTGCCTAAAAGTGCCTGTAAGGCGTGGTGTGTATTAACTTGTTGCGATTCGTTTGAGCCGCTACGTGCAAACTTGAATCGCGGTTCTGAGCCTAACCCGAGCAAGCTGGATGACCGCGTTTTGCACATCATGCCTAAAAGTGCCTGTAAAGCTGTGTGTATATTCCCTTGTTGCGATTCGTTTTAGCCGCTATGTGCAAACTTGAATCGCAGTTCTGAGCCTAACCCGAGCAAGCTGGATGACCGCGTTTTGCACATCATGCCTAAAAGTGCCTGTAAGGCTTTGTGTGTATTACCTTGGTGCGATTCGTTTTAGCCGCTACGTGCAAACTTGAATCGCATTTCTGAGCCTAACCCGCGCAAGCTGGATGACGGCGTTTTGCACATCATGCCTAAAAGTGCCTGTAAGGCGTTGTGTGTATTAACTTGTTGCGATTCGTTTGAGCCGCTACGTGCAAACTTGAATCGAATTTCTGAGCCTAACCTGCGCAAGCTGGATGACAGCGTTTTGCACATCATGCCTAAAAGTGCCTGTAAGGCTTTGTGTGTATTAACTTGTTGCGATTCGTTTTACCCGCTATGTGCAAACTTGAATCGCAGTTCTGAGCCTAACCCGCGCAAGCTTGAGTGACGCCTATTTGCACATCATGCTTAAAGGTGCCTGTAAGGCGTGTGTTCCGATTCGTTTTAGCAGCTATATGCGAACTTGAATCGCAGTTCTGCGCCTAACCCTCGCAAGCTGGATGACCCCGTTTTGCCCATCATGCCTAAAAGTGCCTGTAAGGCGTTGTGTGTATTAACTTGTTGCGATTCGTTTTAGCCGCTATGTGCAAACTTGAATAGCAGTTCTGAGCCTAACCAGAACAAGCTGGATGACGGCGTTTTGCACATCATGCCTAAAAGTGCCTGTGAGGCTTTGTGTGTATTATCTTGTTGCGATTCGTTTGAGCCGCTACGTGCAAACTTGAATCGCATTTCTGAGCCTAACCCGAGCAAGCTGGATGACCCCGTTTTGCACATCATGCCTAAAATTGCGTGTAAGGCGTTGTGTGTATCAACTTGTTGCGATTCGTCTGAGCCGCTATGTGCAAACTTAAATCGAATTTCTGCGCCTAACCCGCGCAAGCTGGATGAAGCCGTTTTGCCCATCATGCCTAAAAGTGCCTGTAAGGCGTTGTGTGTATTAACTTGTTGCGATTCGTTTTAGCCGCTATGTGCAAACTTGAATCGCAGTTCTGAGCCTAACCAGAACAAGCTTGAGTGACGCCTATTTGCATATCATGCCTAAATGTGCCTGTAAGGCGTTGTGTATTCCGATTCGTTTTAGCAGCTATATGCGAACATGAATCGCAGTTCTGCGCCTAACCCGCGCAAGCTGGAAGACCCCGTTTTGCACATCATGCCTTAAAGTGCCTGTAAGGCGTTGTGTGTATTAACTTGTTGCGATTTGTTTTAGCCGCTATGTGCAAACTTGAATCTCATTTCTGAGCCTAACCCGAGCAAGCTGGATGACCGCGTTTTGCGCATCATGCCTAAAAGAGCCTGTAAGGCTTTGTGTGTATTAACTTGTTGCGATTCGTTTGAGCCGCTACGTGCAAACTTGAATCGCATTTCTGAGCCTAACCCGCGCAAGCTGGAAGACCCCGTTTTGCACATCATGCCTAAAAGTGCCTGTAAGGCGTTGTGTGTACTAACTTGTTGCGATTCGTTTGAGCCGCTACGTGCAAACTTGAATCGCAGTTCTGAGCCTAACCCGAGCAAGCTGGATGACCGCGTTTTGCACATCATGCCTAAAAGTGCCTGTAAAGCTGTGTGTGTATTAACTTGTTGCGATTCGTTTTAGCCGGTATGTGCAAAGTTGAATCGCATTTCTGAGCCTAACCCGAGCAAGCTGGATGACCCCGTTTTGCACATCATGCCTAAAATTGCGTGTAAGGCGTTGTGTGTATCAACTTGTTGCGATTCGTCTGAGCCGCTATGTGCAAACTTAAATCGAAGTTCTGCGCCTAAACCGCGCAAGCTGGATGAAGCCGTTTTGCGCATCATGCCTAAAAGAGCCTGTAAGGCTTTGTGTGTATTAACTTGTTGCGATTCGTTTGAGCCGCTACGTGCAAACTTGAATCGCATTTCTGAGCCTAACCCGCGCAAGCTGGAAGACCCCGTTTTGCACATCATGCCTAAAAGTGCCTGTAAGGCGTTGTGTGTACTAACTTGTTGCGATTCGTTTGAGCCGCTACGTGCAAACTTGAATCGCAGTTCTGAGCCTAACCCGAGCAAGCTGGATGACCGCGTTTTGCACATCATGCCTAAAGGTGCCTGTAAAGCTGTGTGTGTATTACCTTGTTGCGATTCCTTTTAGCCGCTATGTGCAAACTTGAACCGCAGTTCTGAGCCTAACCCGAGCAAGCTGGATGACCGCGTTTTGCACATCATGCCTAAAAGTGCCTGTAAAGCTGTGTGTGTATTAACTTGTTGCGATTCGTTTGAGCCGCTACGTGCAAACTTGAATCGCAGTTCTGAGCCTAACCCGAGCAAGCTGGATGACCGCGTTTTGCACATCATGCCTAAAAGTGCCTGTAAAGCTGTGTGTGTATTAACTTGTTGCGGTTCGTTTTAGCCGGTATGTGCAAAGTTGAATCGCATTTCTGAGCCTAACCCGAGCAAGCTGGATGACCCCGTTTTGCACATCATGCCTTAAAGTGCCTGTAAGGCGTTGTGTGTATTAACTTGTTGCGATTCGTTTTAGCCGCTATGTGCAAACTTGAATCGCAGTTCTGAGCCTAACCCACGCAAGCTTGAGTGACGCCTATTTGCACATCATGCATAAAAGTGCCTGTACGGCCTTGTGTGTATTAACTTGTTCCGATTCGTTTTAGCCGCTGCGTGCAAACTTGAATCGCATTTCTGAGCCTAACCCGAGCAAGCTGGATGACCGCGTTTTGCACATCATGCCTAAAAGAGCCTGTAAGGCTTTGTGTGTATTAACTTGTTGCGATTCGTTTGAGCCGCTACGTGCAAACTTGAATCGCATTTCTGAGCCTAACCCGAGCAAGCTGGATGACCCCGTTTTGCACATCATGCCTAAAATTGCGTGTAAGGCGTTGTGTGTATCAACTTGTTGCGATTCGTCTGAGCCGCTATGTGCAAACTTAAATCGAAGTTCTGCGCCTAAACCGCGCAAGCTGGATGAAGCCGTTTTGCCCATCATGCCTAAAAGTGCCTGTAAGGCGTTGTGTGTATTAACTTGTTCCGATTCGTTTTAGCCGCTACGTGCAAACTTGAATCGCATTTCTGAGCCTAACCCGAGCAAGCTGGATGACCGCGTTTTGCACATCATGCCTAAAAGAGCCTGTAAGGCTTTGTGTGTATTAACTTGTTGCGATTCGTTTGAGCCGCTACGTGCAAACTTGAATCGCATTTCTGAGCCTAACCCGCGCAAGCTGGAAGACCCCGTTTTGCACATCTTGCCTAAAAGTGCCTGTAAGGCGTGGTGTGTATTAACTTGTTGCGATTCGTTTGAGCCGCTACGTGCAAACTTGAATCGCAGTTCTGAGCCTAACCCGAGCAAGCTGGATGACCGCGTTTTGCACATCATGCCTAAAGGTGCCTGTAAAGCTGTGTGTGTATTACCTTGTTGCGATTCCTTTTAGCCGCTATGTGCAAACTTGAATCGCAGTTCTGAGCCTAACCCACGCAAGCTTGAGTGACGCCTATTTGCACATCATGCATAAAAGTGCCTGTACGGCCTTGTGTGTATTAACTTGTTCCGATTCGTTTTAGCCGCTGCGTGCAAACTTGAATCGCATTTCTGAGCCTAACCCGAGCAAGCTGGATGACCGCGTTTTGCACATCATCCCTAAAAGAGCCTGTAAGGCTTTGTGTGTATTAACTTGTTGCGATTCGTTTGAGCCGCTACGTGCAAACTTGAATCGCATTTCTGAGCCTAACCCGAGCAAGCTGGATGACCCCGTTTTGCACATCATGCCTAAAATTGCGTGTAAGGCGTTGTGTGTATCAACTTGTTGCGATTCGTCTGAGCCGCTATGTGCAAACTTAAATCGAAGTTCTGCGCCTAAACCGCGCAAGCTGGCTGAAGCCGTTTTGCCCATCATGCCTAAAAGTGCCTGTAAGGCGTTGTGTGTATTAACTTGTTCCGATTCGTTTTAGCCGCTACGTGCAAACTTGAATCGCATTTCTGAGCCTAACCCGAGCAAGCTGGATGACCGCGTTTTGCACATCATGCCTAAAAGAGCCTGTAAGGCTTTGTGTGTATTAACTTGTTGCGATTCGTTTGAGCCGCTACGTGCAAACTTGAATCGCATTTCTGAGCCTAACCCGCGCAAGCTGGAAGACCCCGTTTTGCACATCTTGCCTAAAAGTGCCTGTAAGGCGTGGTGTGTATTAACTTGTTGCGATTCGTTTGAGCCGCTACGTGCAAACTTGAATCGCAGTTCTGAGCCTAACCCGAGCAAGCTGGATGACCGCGTTTTGCACATCATGCCTAAAGGTGCCTGTAAAGCTGTGTGTGTATTACCTTGTTGCGATTCCTTTTAGCCGCTATGTGCAAACTTGAACCGCATTTCTGAGCCTAACCCGAGCAAGCTGGATGACCGCGTTTTGCACATCATGCCTAAAAGTGCCTGTAAAGCTGTGTGTGTATTAACTTGTTGCGATTCGTTTGAGCCGGTACGTGCAAACTTGAATCGCAGTTCTGAGCCTAACCCGAGCAAGCTGGATGACCGCGTTTTGCACATCATGCCTAAAAGTGCCTGTAAAGCTGTGTGTGTATTAACTTGTTGCGATTCGTTTTAGCCGCTATGTGCAAACTTGAATCGCATTTCTGAGCCTAACCCGAGCAAGCTGGATGACCCCGTTTTGCACATCATGCCTTAAAGTGCCTGTAAGGCGTTGTGTGTATTAACTTGTTGCGATTCGTTTTAGCCGCTATGTGCAAACTTGAATCGCAGTTCTGAGCCTAACCCACGCAAGCTTGAGTGACGCCTATTTGCACATCATGCATAAAAGTGCCTGTACGGCCTTGTGTGTATTAACTTGTTCCGATTCGTTTTAGCCGCTACGTGCAAACTTGAATCGCATTTTTGAGCCTAACCCGAGCAAGCTGGATGACCGCGTTTTGCACATCATGCCTAAAAGAGCCTGTAAGGCTTTGTGTGTATTAACTTGTTGCGATTCGTTTGAGCCGCTACGTGCAAACTTGAATCGCATTTCTGAGCCTAACCCGCGCAAGCTGGAAGACCCCGTTTTGCACATCTTGCCTAAAAGTGCCTGTAAGGCGTGGTGTGTATTAACTTGTTGCGATTCGTTTGAGCCGCTACGTGCAAACTTGAATCGCGGTTCTGAGCCTAACCCGAGCAAGCTGGATGACCGCGTTTTGCACATCATGCCTAAAAGTGCCTGTAAAGCTGTGTGTATATTAACTTGTTGCGATTCGTTTTAGCCGCTATGTGCAAACTTGAATCGCAGTTCTGAGCCTAACCCGAGCAAGCTGGATGACCGCGTTTTGCACATCATGCCTAAAAGTGCCTGTAAGGCTTTGTGTGTATTACCTTGGTGCGATTCGTTTTAGCCGCTACGTGCAAACTTGAATCGCATTTCTGAGCCTAACCCGCGCAAGCTGGATGACGGCGTTTTGCACATCATGCCTAAAAGTGCCTGTAAGGCGTTGTGTGTATTAACTTGTTGCGATTCGTTTTAGCAGCTATGTGCGAACTTGAATCGCAGTTCTGCGCCTAACCCTCGCAAGCTGGATGACCCCGTTTTGCACATCATGCCTAAAATTGCCTGTAAGGCGTTGTGTGTATCAACTTGTTGCGATTCGTCTGAGCCGCTATGTGCAAACTTAAATCGAAGTTCTGCGCCTAACCCACGCAAGCTGGATGAAGCCGTTTTGCCCATCATGCCTAAAAGTGCCTGTAAGGCGTTGTGTGTATTAACTTGTTGCGATTCGTTTTAGCCGCTATGTGCAAACTTGAATAGCAGTTCTGAGCCTAACCAGAACAAGCTGGATGACGGCGTTTTGCACATCATGCCTAAAAGTGCCTGTGAGGCTTTGTGTGTATTAACTTGTTGCGATTCGTTTGAGCCGCTACGTGCAAACTTGAATCGCAGTTCTGAGCCTAACCCACGCAAGCTTGAGTGACGCCTATTTGCACATCATGCATAAAAGTGCCTGTACGGCCTTGTGTGTATTAACTTGTTCCGATTCGTTTTAGCCGCTGCGTGCAAACTTGAATCGCATTTCTGAGCCTAACCCGAGCAAGCTGGATGACCGCGTTTTGCACATCATCCCTAAAAGAGCCTGTAAGGCTTTGTGTGTATTAACTTGTTGCGATTCGTTTGAGCCGCTACGTGCAAACTTGAATCGCATTTCTGAGCCTAACCCGAGCAAGCTGGATGACCCCGTTTTGCACATCATGCCTAAAATTGCGTGTAAGGCGTTGTGTGTATCAACTTGTTGCGATTCGTCTGAGCCGCTATGTGCAAACTTAAATCGAAGTTCTGCGCCTAAACCGCGCAAGCTGGCTGAAGCCGTTTTGCCCATCATGCCTAAAAGTGCCTGTAAGGCGTTGTGTGTATTAACTTGTTCCGATTCGTTTTAGCCGCTACGTGCAAACTTGAATCGCATTTCTGAGCCTAACCCGAGCAAGCTGGATGACCGCGTTTTGCACATCATGCCTAAAAGAGCCTGTAAGGCTTTGTGTGTATTAACTTGTTGCGATTCGTTTGAGCCGCTACGTGCAAACTTGAATCGCATTTCTGAGCCTAACCCGCGCAAGCTGGAAGACCCCGTTTTGCACATCTTGCCTAAAAGTGCCTGTAAGGCGTGGTGTGTATTAACTTGTTGCGATTCGTTTGAGCCGCTACGTGCAAACTTGAATCGCAGTTCTGAGCCTAACCCGAGCAAGCTGGATGACCGCGTTTTGCACATCATGCCTAAAGGTGCCTGTAAAGCTGTGTGTGTATTACCTTGTTGCGATTCCTTTTAGCCGCTATGTGCAAACTTGAACCGCATTTCTGAGCCTAACCCGAGCAAGCTGGATGACCGCGTTTTGCACATCATGCCTAAAAGTGCCTGTAAAGCTGTGTGTGTATTAACTTGTTGCGATTCGTTTGAGCCGGTACGTGCAAACTTGAATCGCAGTTCTGAGCCTAACCCGAGCAAGCTGGATGACCGCGTTTTGCACATCATGCCTAAAAGTGCCTGTAAAGCTGTGTGTGTATTAACTTGTTGCGATTCGTTTTAGCCGCTATGTGCAAACTTGAATCGCATTTCTGAGCCTAACCCGAGCAAGCTGGATGACCCCGTTTTGCACATCATGCCTTAAAGTGCCTGTAAGGCGTTGTGTGTATTAACTTGTTGCGATTCGTTTTAGCCGCTATGTGCAAACTTGAATCGCAGTTCTGAGCCTAACCCACGCAAGCTTGAGTGACGCCTATTTGCACATCATGCATAAAAGTGCCTGTACGGCCTTGTGTGTATTAACTTGTTCCGATTCGTTTTAGCCGCTACGTGCAAACTTGAATCGCATTTTTGAGCCTAACCCGAGCAAGCTGGATGACCGCGTTTTGCACATCATGCCTAAAAGAGCCTGTAAGGCTTTGTGTGTATTAACTTGTTGCGATTCGTTTGAGCCGCTACGTGCAAACTTGAATCGCATTTCTGAGCCTAACCCGCGCAAGCTGGAAGACCCCGTTTTGCACATCTTGCCTAAAAGTGCCTGTAAGGCGTGGTGTGTATTAACTTGTTGCGATTCGTTTGAGCCGCTACGTGCAAACTTGAATCGCGGTTCTGAGCCTAACCCGAGCAAGCTGGATGACCGCGTTTTGCACATCATGCCTAAAAGTGCCTGTAAAGCTGTGTGTATATTAACTTGTTGCGATTCGTTTTAGCCGCTATGTGCAAACTTGAATCGCAGTTCTGAGCCTAACCCGAGCAAGCTGGATGACCGCGTTTTGCACATCATGCCTAAAAGTGCCTGTAAGGCTTTGTGTGTATTACCTTGGTGCGATTCGTTTTAGCCGCTACGTGCAAACTTGAATCGCATTTCTGAGCCTAACCCGCGCAAGCTGGATGACGGCGTTTTGCACATCATGCCTAAAAGTGCCTGTAAGGTGTTGTGTGTATTAACTTGTTGCGATTCGTTTTAGCAGCTATGTGCGAACTTGAATCGCAGTTCTGCGCCTAACCCTCGCAAGCTGGATGACCCCGTTTTGCACATCATGCCTAAAATTGCCTGTAAGGCGTTGTGTGTATCAACTTGTTGCGATTCGTCTGAGCCGCTATGTGCAAACTTAAATCGAAGTTCTGCGCCTAACCCACGCAAGCTGGATGAAGCCGTTTTGCCCATCATGCCTAAAAGTGCCTGTAAGGCGTTGTGTGTATTAACTTGTTGCGATTCGTTTTAGCCGCTATGTGCAAACTTGAATAGCAGTTCTGAGCCTAACCAGAACAAGCTGGATGACGGCGTTTTGCACATCATGCCTAAAAGTGCCTGTGAGGCTTTGTGTGTATTAACTTGTTGCGATTCGTTTGAGCCGCTACGTGCAAACTTGAATCGCATTTCTGAGCCTAACCCGAGCAAGCTGGATGACCCCGTTTTGCAAATCATGCCTAAAATTGCGTGTAAGGCGTTGTGTGTATTAACTTGTTGCGATTCGTCTGAGCTGCTATGTGCAAACTTAAATCGAAGTTCTGCGCCTAACCCGAGCAAGCTGGATGACCCCGTTTTGCACATCATGCCTAAAATTGCGTGTAAGGCGTTGTGTGTATCAACTTGTTGCGATTCGTCTGAGCCGCTATGTGCAAACTTAAATCGAAGTTCTGCGCCTAAACCGCGCAAGCTGGCTGAAGCCGTTTTGCCCATCATGCCTAAAAGTGCCTGTAAGGCGTTGTGTGTATTAACTTGTTCCGATTCGTTTTAGCCGCTACGTGCAAACTTGAATCGCATTTCTGAGCCTAACCCGAGCAAGCTGGATGACCGCGTTTTGCACATCATGCCTAAAAGAGCCTGTAAGGCTTTGTGTGTATTAACTTGTTGCGATTCGTTTGAGCCGCTACGTGCAAACTTGAATCGCATTTCTGAGCCTAACCCGCGCAAGCTGGAAGACCCCGTTTTGCACATCTTGCCTAAAAGTGCCTGTAAGGCGTGGTGTGTATTAACTTGTTGCGATTCGTTTGAGCCGCTACGTGCAAACTTGAATCGCAGTTCTGAGCCTAACCCGAGCAAGCTGGATGACCGCGTTTTGCACATCATGCCTAAAGGTGCCTGTAAAGCTGTGTGTGTATTACCTTGTTGCGATTCCTTTTAGCCGCTATGTGCAAACTTGAACCGCATTTCTGAGCCTAACCCGAGCAAGCTGGATGACCGCGTTTTGCACATCATGCCTAAAAGTGCCTGTAAAGCTGTGTGTGTATTAACTTGTTGCGATTCGTTTGAGCCGGTACGTGCAAACTTGAATCGCAGTTCTGAGCCTAACCCGAGCAAGCTGGATGACCGCGTTTTGCACATCATGCCTAAAAGTGCCTGTAAAGCTGTGTGTGTATTAACTTGTTGCGATTCGTTTTAGCCGCTATGTGCAAACTTGAATCGCATTTCTGAGCCTAACCCGAGCAAGCTGGATGACCCCGTTTTGCACATCATGCCTTAAAGTGCCTGTAAGGCGTTGTGTGTATTAACTTGTTGCGATTCGTTTTAGCCGCTATGTGCAAACTTGAATCGCAGTTCTGAGCCTAACCCACGCAAGCTTGAGTGACGCCTATTTGCACATCATGCATAAAAGTGCCTGTACGGCCTTGTGTGTATTAACTTGTTCCGATTCGTTTTAGCCGCTACGTGCAAACTTGAATCGCATTTTTGAGCCTAACCCGAGCAAGCTGGATGACCGCGTTTTGCACATCATGCCTAAAAGAGCCTGTAAGGCTTTGTGTGTATTAACTTGTTGCGATTCGTTTGAGCCGCTACGTGCAAACTTGAATCGCATTTCTGAGCCTAACCCGCGCAAGCTGGAAGACCCCGTTTTGCACATCTTGCCTAAAAGTGCCTGTAAGGCGTGGTGTGTATTAACTTGTTGCGATTCGTTTGAGCCGCTACGTGCAAACTTGAATCGCGGTTCTGAGCCTAACCCGAGCAAGCTGGATGACCGCGTTTTGCACATCATGCCTAAAAGTGCCTGTAAAGCTGTGTGTATATTAACTTGTTGCGATTCGTTTTAGCCGCTATGTGCAAACTTGAATCGCAGTTCTGAGCCTAACCCGAGCAAGCTGGATGACCGCGTTTTGCACATCATGCCTAAAAGTGCCTGTAAGGCTTTGTGTGTATTACCTTGGTGCGATTCGTTTTAGCCGCTACGTGCAAACTTGAATCGCATTTCTGAGCCTAACCCGCGCAAGCTGGATGACGGCGTTTTGCACATCATGCCTAAAAGTGCCTGTAAGGCGTTGTGTGTATTAACTTGTTGCGATTCGTTTTAGCAGCTATGTGCGAACTTGAATCGCAGTTCTGCGCCTAACCCTCGCAAGCTGGATGACCCCGTTTTGCACATCATGCCTAAAATTGCCTGTAAGGCGTTGTGTGTATCAACTTGTTGCGATTCGTCTGAGCCGCTATGTGCAAACTTAAATCGAAGTTCTGCGCCTAACCCACGCAAGCTGGATGAAGCCGTTTTGCCCATCATGCCTAAAAGTGCCTGTAAGGCGTTGTGTGTATTAACTTGTTGCGATTCGTTTTAGCCGCTATGTGCAAACTTGAATAGCAGTTCTGAGCCTAACCAGAACAAGCTGGATGACGGCGTTTTGCACATCATGCCTAAAAGTGCCTGTGAGGCTTTGTGTGTATTAACTTGTTGCGATTCGTTTGAGCCGCTACGTGCAAACTTGAATCGCATTTCTGAGCCTAACCCGAGCAAGCTGGATGACCCCGTTTTGCAAATCATGCCTAAAATTGCGTGTAAGGCGTTGTGTGTATCAACTTGTTGCGATTCGTCTGAGCTGCTATGTGCAAACTTAAATCGAAGTTCTGCGCCTAACCCGCGCAAGCTGGATGAAGCCGTTTTGCCCATCATGCCTAAAAGTGCCTGTAAGGCGTTGTGTGTTTTAACTTGTTGCGATTCGTTTTAGCCGCTATGTGCAAACTTGAATCGCAGTTCTGAGCCTAACCAGAACAAGCTTGACGCCTATTTGCATATCATGCCTAAATGTGCCTGTAAGGCGTTGTGTATTCCGATTCGTTTTAGCAGCTATATGCGAACATGAATCGCAGTTCTGCGCCTAACCCGCGCAAGCTGGAAGACCCCGTTCTGCACATCATGCCTTAAAGTGCCTGTAAGGCGTTGTGTGTATTAACTTGTTGCGATTTGTTTTAGCCGCTATGTGCAAACTTGAATCTCATTTTTGAGCCTAACCCGAGCAAGCTGGATGACCGCGTTTTGCGCATCATGCCTAAAAGAGCCTGTAAGGCTTTGTGTGTATTAACTTGTTGCGATTCGTTTGAGCCGCTACGTGCAAACTTGAATCGCAATTCTGAGCCTAACCCGCGCAAGCTGGAAGACCCCGTTTTGCACATCATGCCTAAAAGTGCCTGTAAGGCGTTGTGTGTACTAACTTGTTGCGATTCGTTTGAGCCGCTACGTGCAAACTTGAATCGCAGTTCTGAGCCTAACCCGAGCAAGCTGGATGACCGCGTTTTGCACATCATGCCTAAAAGTGCCTGTAAAGCTGTGTGTGTATTAACTTGTTGCGATTCGTTTTAGCCGGTATGTGCAAAGTTGAATCGCATTTCTGAGCCTAACCCGAGCAAGCTGGATGACCCCGTTTTGCACATCATGCCTTAAAGTGCCTGTAAGGCGTTGTGTGTATTAACTTGTTGCGATTCGTATTAGCCGCTATGTGCAAACTTGAATCGCAGTTCTGAGCCTAACCCACGCAAGCTTGAGTGACGCCTATTTGCACATCATGCATAAAAGTGCCTGTACGGCCTTGTGTGTATTAACTTGTTCCGATTCGTTTTAGCCGCTGCGTGCAAACTTGAATCGCATTTCTGAGCCTAACCGGAGCAAGCTGGATGACCGCGTTTTGCACATCATGCCTAAAAGAGCCTGTAAGGCTTTGTGTGTATTAACTTGTTGCGATTCGTTTGAGCCGCTACGTGCAAACTTGAATCGCATTTCTGAGCCTAACCCGAGCAAGCTGGATGACCCCGTTTTGCACATCATGCCTAAAATTGCGTGTAAGGCGTTGTGTGTATCAACTTGTTGCGATTCGTCTGAGCCGCTATGTGCAAACTTAAATCGAAGTTCTGCGCCTAACCCGCGCAAGCTGGATGAAGCCGTTTTGCCCATCATGCCTAAAAGTGCCTGTAAGGCGTTGTGTGTATTAACTTGTTCCGATTCGTTTTAGCCGCTACGTGCAAACTTGAATCGCATTTCTGAGCCTAACCCGAGCAAGCTGGATGACCGCGTTTTGCACATCATGCCTAAAAGAGCCTGTAAGGCTTTGTGTGTATTAACTTGTTGCGATTCGTTTGAGCCGCTACGTGCAAACTTGAATCGCATTTCTGAGCCTAACCCGCGCAAGCTGGAAGACCCCGTTTTGCACATCCTGCCTAAAAGTGCCTGTAAGGCGTGGTGTGTATTAACTTGTTGCGATTCGTTTGAGCCGCTACGTGCAAACTTGAATCGCAGTTCTGAGCCTAACCCGAGCAAGCTGGATGACCGCGTTTTGCACATCATGCCTAAAGGTGCCTGTAAAGCTGTGTGTGTATTACCTTGTTGCGATTCCTTTTAGCCGCTATGTGCAAACTTGAACCGCAGTTCTGAGCCTAACCCGAGCAAGCTGGATGACCGCGTTTTGCACATCATGCCTAAAAGTGCCTGTAAAGCTGTGTGTGTATTAACTTGTTGCGATTCGTTTGAGCCGGTACGTGCAAACTTGAATCGCATTTCTGAGCCTAACCCGAGCAAGCTGGATGACCCCGTTTTGCACATCATGCCTAAAATTGCGTGTAAGGCGTTGTGTGTATCAACTTGTTGCGATTCGTCTGAGCCGCTATGTGCAAACTTAAATCGAAGTTCTGCGCCTAACCCGCGCAAGCTGGATGAAGCCGTTTTGCCCATCATGCCTAAAAGTGCCTGTACGGCCTTGTGTGTATTAACTTGTTCCGATTCGTTTTAGCCGCTACGTGCAAACTTGAATCGCATTTTTGAGCCTAACCCGAGCAAGCTGGATGACCGCGTTTTGCACATCATGCCTAAAAGAGCCTGTAAGGCTTTGTGTGTATTAACTTGTTGCGATTCGTTTGAGCCGCTACGTGCAAACTTGAATCGCATTTCTGAGCCTAACCCGCGCAAGCTGGAAGACCCCGTTTTGCACATCTTGCCTAAAAGTGCCTGTAAGGCGTGGTGTGTATTAACTTGTTGCGATTCGTTTGAGCCGCTACGTGCAAACTTGAATCGCGGTTCTGAGCCTAACCCGAGCAAGCTGGATGACCGCGTTTTGCACATCATGCCTAAAAGTGCCTGTAAAGCTGTGTGTATATTAACTTGTTGCGATTCGTTTTAGCCGCTATGTGCAAACTTGAATCGCAGTTCTGAGCCTAACCCGAGCAAGCTGGATGACCGCGTTTTGCACATCATGCCTAAAAGTGCCTGTAAGGCTTTGTGTGTATTACCTTGGTGCGATTCGTTTTAGCCGCTACGTGCAAACTTGAATCGCATTTCTGAGCCTAACCCGCGCAAGCTGGATGACGGCGTTTTGCACATCATGCCTAAAAGTGCCTGTAAGGCGTTGTGTGTATTAACTTGTTGCGATTCGTTTTAGCAGCTATGTGCGAACTTGAATCGCAGTTCTGCGCCTAACCCTCGCAAGCTGGATGACCCCGTTTTGCACATCATGCCTAAAATTGCCTGTAAGGCGTTGTGTGTATCAACTTGTTGCGATTCGTCTGAGCCGCTATGTGCAAACTTAAATCGAAGTTCTGCGCCTAACCCACGCAAGCTGGATGAAGCCGTTTTGCCCATCATGCCTAAAAGTGCCTGTAAGGCGTTGTGTGTATTAACTTGTTGCGATTCGTTTTAGCCGCTATGTGCAAACTTGAATAGCAGTTCTGAGCCTAACCAGAACAAGCTGGATGACGGCGTTTTGCACATCATGCCTAAAAGTGCCTGTGAGGCTTTGTGTGTATTAACTTGTTGCGATTCGTTTGAGCCGCTACGTGCAAACTTGAATCGCAGTTCTGAGCCTAACCCACGCAAGCTTGAGTGACACCTATTTGCACATCATGCATAAAAGTGCCTGTACGGCCTTGTGTGTATTAACTTGTTCCGATTCGTTTTAGCCGCTGCGTGCAAACTTGAATCGCATTTCTGAGCCTAACCCGAGCAAGCTGGATGACCGCGTTTTGCACATCATCCCTAAAAGAGCCTGTAAGGCTTTGTGTGTATTAACTTGTTGCGATTCGTTTGAGCCGCTACGTGCAAACTTGAATCGCATTTCTGAGCCTAACCCGAGCAAGCTGGATGACCCCGTTTTGCACATCATGCCTAAAATTGCGTGTAAGGCGTTGTGTGTATCAACTTGTTGCGATTCGTCTGAGCCGCTATGTGCAAACTTAAATCGAAGTTCTGCGCCTAAACCGCGCAAGCTGGCTGAAGCCGTTTTGCCCATCATGCCTAAAAGTGCCTGTAAGGCGTTGTGTGTATTAACTTGTTCCGATTCGTTTTAGCCGCTACGTGCAAACTTGAATCGCATTTCTGAGCCTAACCCGAGCAAGCTGGATGACCGCGTTTTGCACATCATGCCTAAAAGAGCCTGTAAGGCTTTGTGTGTATTAACTTGTTGCGATTCGTTTGAGCCGCTACGTGCAAACTTGAATCGCAGTTCTGAGCCTAACCCGAGCAAGCTGGATGACCGCGTTTTGCACATCATGCCTAAAGGTGCCTGTAAAGCTGTGTGTGTATTACCTTGTTGCGATTCCTTTTAGCCGCTATGTGCAAACTTGAACCGCATTTCTGAGCCTAACCCGAGCAAGCTGGATGACCGCGTTTTGCACATCATGCCTAAAAGTGCCTGTAAAGCTGTGTGTGTATTAACTTGTTGCGATTCGTTTGAGCCGGTACGTGCAAACTTGAATCGCAGTTCTGAGCCTAACCCGAGCAAGCTGGATGACCGCGTTTTGCACATCATGCCTAAAAGTGCCTGTAAAGCTGTGTGTGTATTAACTTGTTGCGATTCGTTTTAGCCGCTATGTGCAAACTTGAATCGCATTTCTGAGCCTAACCCGAGCAAGCTGGATGACCCCGTTTTGCACATCATGCCTTAAAGTGCCTGTAAGGCGTTGTGTGTATTAACTTGTTGCGATTCGTTTTAGCCGCTATGTGCAAACTTGAATCGCAGTTCTGAGCCTAACCCACGCAAGCTTGAGTGACGCCTATTTGCACATCATGCATAAAAGTGCCTGTACGGCCTTGTGTGTATTAACTTGTTCCGATTCGTTTTAGCCGCTACGTGCAAACTTGAATCGCATTTTTGAGCCTAACCCGAGCAAGCTGGATGACCGCGTTTTGCACATCATGCCTAAAAGAGCCTGTAAGGCTTTGTGTGTATTAACTTGTTGCGATTCGTTTGAGCCGCTACGTGCAAACTTGAATCGCATTTCTGAGCCTAACCCGCGCAAGCTGGAAGACCCCGTTTTGCACATCTTGCCTAAAAGTGCCTGTAAGGCGTGGTGTGTATTAACTTGTTGCGATTCGTTTGAGCCGCTACGTGCAAACTTGAATCGCGGTTCTGAGCCTAACCCGAGCAAGCTGGATGACCGCGTTTTGCACATCATGCCTAAAAGTGCCTGTAAAGCTGTGTGTATATTAACTTGTTGCGATTCGTTTTAGCCGCTATGTGCAAACTTGAATCGCAGTTCTGAGCCTAACCCGAGCAAGCTGGATGACCGCGTTTTGCACATC
Organism: Amblyomma maculatum; assembly: GCF_055883805.1. Taxonomy (NCBI): domain Eukaryota; kingdom Metazoa; phylum Arthropoda; class Arachnida; order Ixodida; family Ixodidae; genus Amblyomma; species Amblyomma maculatum. The sequence goes on from NC_139348.1 coordinate 12,459,525, forward strand.
ATGCCTAAAAGTGCCTGTAAGGCTTTGTGTGTATTACCTTGGTGCGATTCGTTTTAGCCGCTACGTGCAAACTTGAATCGCATTTCTGAGCCTAACCCGCGCAAGCTGGATGACGGCGTTTTGCACATCATGCCTAAAAGTGCCTGTAAGGCGTTGTGTGTATTAACTTGTTGCGATTCGTTTTAGCAGCTATGTGCGAACTTGAATCGCAGTTCTGCGCCTAACCCTCGCAAGCTGGATGACCCCGTTTTGCACATCATGCCTAAAATTGCCTGTAAGGCGTTGTGTGTATCAACTTGTTGCGATTCGTCTGAGCCGCTATGTGCAAACTTAAATCGAAGTTCTGCGCCTAACCCACGCAAGCTGGATGAAGCCGTTTTGCCCATCATGCCTAAAAGTGCCTGTAAGGCGTTGTGTGTATTAACTTGTTGCGATTCGTTTTAGCCGCTATGTGCAAACTTGAATAGCAGTTCTGAGCCTAACCAGAACAAGCTGGATGACGGCGTTTTGCACATCATGCCTAAAAGTGCCTGTGAGGCTTTGTGTGTATTAACTTGTTGCGATTCGTTTGAGCCGCTACGTGCAAACTTGAATCGCATTTCTGAGCCTAACCCGAGCAAGCTGGATGACCCCGTTTTGCAAATCATGCCTAAAATTGCGTGTAAGGCGTTGTGTGTATCAACTTGTTGCGATTCGTCTGAGCTGCTATGTGCAAACTTAAATCGAAGTTCTGCGCCTAACCCGCGCAAGCTGGATGAAGCCGTTTTGCCCATCATGCCTAAAAGTGCCTGTAAGGCGTTGTGTGTATTAACTTGTTGCGATTCGTTTTAGCCGCTATGTGCAAACTTGAATCGCAGTTCTGAGCCTAACCAGAACAAGCTTGACGCCTATTTGCATATCATGCCTAAATGTGCCTGTAAGGCGTTGTGTATTCCGATTCGTTTTAGCAGCTATATGCGAACATGAATCGCAGTTCTGCGCCTAACCCGCGCAAGCTGGAAGACCCCGTTCTGCACATCATGCCTTAAAGTGCCTGTAAGGCGTTGTGTGTATTAACTTGTTGCGATTTGTTTTAGCCGCTATGTGCAAACTTGAATCTCATTTCTGAGCCTAACCCGAGCAAGCTGGATGACCGCGTTTTGCGCATCATGCCTAAAAGAGCCTGTAAGGCTTTGTGTGTATTAACTTGTTGCGATTCGTTTGAGCCGCTACGTGCAAACTTGAATCGCAATTCTGAGCCTAACCCGCGCAAGCTGGAAGACCCCGTTTTGCACATCATGCCTAAAAGTGCCTGTAAGGCGTTGTGTGTACTAACTTGTTGCGATTCGTTTGAGCCGCTACGTGCAAACTTGAATCGCAGTTCTGAGCCTAACCCGAGCAAGCTGGATGACCGCGTTTTGCACATCATGCCTAAAAGTGCCTGTAAAGCTGTGTGTGTATTAACTTGTTGCGATTCGTTTTAGCCGGTATGTGCAAAGTTGAATCGCATTTCTGAGCCTAACCCGAGCAAGCTGGATGACCCCGTTTTGCACATCATGCCTTAAAGTGCCTGTAAGGCGTTGTGTGTATTAACTTGTTGCGATTCGTATTAGCCGCTATGTGCAAACTTGAATCGCAGTTCTGAGCCTAACCCACGCAAGCTTGAGTGACGCCTATTTGCACATCATGCATAAAAGTGCCTGTACGGCCTTGTGTGTATTAACTTGTTCCGATTCGTTTTAGCCGCTGCGTGCAAACTTGAATCGCATTTCTGAGCCTAACCGGAGCAAGCTGGATGACCGCGTTTTGCACATCATGCCTAAAAGAGCCTGTAAGGCTTTGTGTGTATTAACTTGTTGCGATTCGTTTGAGCCGCTACGTGCAAACTTGAATCGCATTTCTGAGCCTAACCCGAGCAAGCTGGATGACCCCGTTTTGCACATCATGCCTAAAATTGCGTGTAAGGCGTTGTGTGTATCAACTTGTTGCGATTCGTCTGAGCCGCTATGTGCAAACTTAAATCGAAGTTCTGCGCCTAACCCGCGCAAGCTGGATGAAGCCGTTTTGCCCATCATGCCTAAAAGTGCCTGTAAGGCGTTGTGTGTATTAACTTGTTCCGATTCGTTTTAGCCGCTACGTGCAAACTTGAATCGCATTTCTGAGCCTAACCCGAGCAAGCTGGATGACCGCGTTTTGCACATCATGCCTAAAAGAGCCTGTAAGGCTTTGTGTGTATTAACTTGTTGCGATTCGTTTGAGCCGCTACGTGCAAACTTGAATCGCATTTCTGAGCCTAACCCGCGCAAGCTGGAAGACCCCGTTTTGCACATCCTGCCTAAAAGTGCCTGTAAGGCGTGGTGTGTATTAACTTGTTGCGATTCGTTTGAGCCGCTACGTGCAAACTTGAATCGCAGTTCTGAGCCTAACCCGAGCAAGCTGGATGACCGCGTTTTGCACATCATGCCTAAAGGTGCCTGTAAAGCTGTGTGTGTATTACCTTGTTGCGATTCCTTTTAGCCGCTATGTGCAAACTTGAACCGCAGTTCTGAGCCTAACCCGAGCAAGCTGGATGACCGCGTTTTGCACATCATGCCTAAAAGTGCCTGTAAAGCTGTGTGTGTATTAACTTGTTGCGATTCGTTTGAGCCGGTACGTGCAAACTTGAATCGCAGTTCTGAGCCTAACCCGAGCAAGCTGGATGACCGCGTTTTGCACATCATGCCTAAAAGTGCCTGTAAAGCTGTGTGCGTATTAACTTGTTGCGATTCGTTTGAGCCGCTATGTGCAAACTTGAATCGCAGTTCTGAGCCTAACCAGAACAAGCTTGAGTGACGCCTATTTGCATATCATGCCTAAATGTGCCTGTAAGGCGTTGTGTATTCCGATTCGTTTTAGCAGCTATATGCGAACATGAATCGCAGTTCTGCGCCTAACCCGCGCAAGCTGGAAGACCCCGTTTTGAACATCATGCCTTAAAGTGCCTGTAAGGCGTTGTGTGTATTAACTTGTTGCGATTCGTTTTAGCCGCTATGTGCAAACTTGAATCGCAGTTCTGAGCCTAACTCGCGCAAGCTTGAGTGACGCCTATTTGCACATCATGCCTAAAGGTGCCTGTAAGAAAAGCTGTTTGCGTTTATTTAAGTCCTTTTTAATGCGATATTGTTGTTCAGTGGACCAAAAACAACTAAATGCTGCCGAAAACTCAATTTCTTCGAAAGGTGCTTCAGCTTCCCTGCTGTCATATTAACATGTAACCAAAATTTGGTATCCCTCAAGTGGTGGCTTGTTCGTCCCTTTGAGACCTTGATTGGCAGGTGGCAAAGTAGAGACAAGAGGGATGATGAAGAGAAGGTAGGAGGCAGAGGGTGGAGAACGGGTACAATATGTGCCGCACTGTGATTTGTAGATTAGGTGGCACTACCTGCTTGCATGGTCGTAACCCATCAGCGGCATCGATAACAGCAATGCTAACTCCTAGCACATACTCCCCTGAAAGATCGTGTTGATTGTCTATACTTTTTCTTGGACAAGTTCTTCTGAATGTCTCGTAGGATGTCACTGTTAAGATTTTTGTACGGCCCCTGAAGGCTAGGTGTTGCTCCAAAGCACCTTCTCCAGTGTTTCTGCAATGGGCACAAAACTGGACTCCATTCCACTCGTGAAATATGGAGGAGTCTCTATGATCGGTTATCATTGTACAGTAGAACCCTGCTATAGTAAAGTGAAACTGAGGTCCCATCATATAGTAAGGGTGCATTTGGTAAAACTAGGTTATACTAAACAAAGTCTGGCCGCGGCGTCGACTTCCCACGAAATGACATTGCTGCACACGCATTACTTAGAATCGCAAGGAAATTTTTTTTCTTAAAAAGAAATTTGTGCTTATTTTTTTTTATGGTTTTACCGCTAGGCTCATCAGAACTGAGAAGCAGCCAACTTTAAGGCCTTGGAGCCGTGAGGGAAAGCATGCAGCGCGTAGGGGGAAAAATGTAAAGCTGACTACAAACACAAAAAGAAGACGGCCGGTCACTTAAAGATAGAGTAAAAGTGCAGCAAGAAAAAGGGAAGCGAAGAAACGGCCGAACATTCACACAACACTGTTCAGCACGAAGGAGGAGTGGCAAGAATTGGAGGCGTGGCTTGTGCGGTTTTGCAGTGCTGGACTGTCGCACATTTTTCATCTATTGCCTCTTAAAAGAAGGAAACAGCGGAAGATGATGCCGCGCTCACGCAATGCTTTGGTTCTCAGCTGAAATCAAGCTCGGCTGCACTCGTATCTATGTTGCATTCATGCTAAACAGGTCCTTCTACAAGCTGTAAAAAAAATGAAACAGGAAATGGCACAGAGACGATAAGACAGAGATGGAAGGCATTTTAGAGTGTTCTATTCATAAAGCAGACTTAAATTACGAGATAGTATCTTCAGGACCATGTCATCACTAACAACTGATATCACTGATCACTAACTAATGAGTAAGATTTTGGCCGGTCCCGGTGACTTTACTATAATGGGGTTCTACTGTACTTATCAGTTCGCAAAGAGCACTTCCTGGCAGAAGGGCAGCTCAATACTGTTAATGTGGAAAACCACTCACCACTCTGCTCGTGCTCAAACTGAAACCCACATCTGAATTTGAATATGCTTCCTGCAGGAACGACCTTTAGTCTGCATCTCAAGTGAGCATGCGGGGTTATTGATGCTTATTTTTATTTTTTGTAACCACAATCTCGAGCAGACAAATTCGCCAAAGCTGGCAGCGCTGGTTGTGTATACGTTTGCCGCTGGCTCAAGCCTGCACTGCAGTGAAGTGCAGGCACAGAGCTATGCTGGAGAAGGGCACAGGCGTTCAAATTGCGAATTGCCCGAGTCAAAAATAATTCCATTTACGCTTCCGGGGAAAAAAAAAAAAAAAAAAAAATGCTAGAGTGGCCCTGCGCAATATAATACCATTTACCATTTACCAGCTACTCTCTAGAGTGACTTTCTGTTAGCTAGTGCCAAGTTGCTGTATATCTGGCAGAACCACATGAATGGTTTGTGGGGTTTAACGTCCCAAAGCGACTCAGGCTATGAGAGACGCTGTAGTGGAAGGCTCCGGAAATTTGGACCACCTGGGGTTCTTTAACGTGCACTGACATTCCACAGCACACTGTCGCCTTGCTTTTCCCCTCCATCGAAAAGCGGTCGCCGAGGCCAGGATTCGATCCCGCATTCTCAGGAAGCGCCCTAACCACTGCGCCACCCCGGCGGGGTAAAAAAAAATCTGATTTATTTATAGGAAGGAAAAGGCACGGTAACTGTCTCACTTGTGTTCTGTGGACACCGCAACCGCGCCGTAAGGGAAGGGAGGAAGATGGGAGTGAAAGTGGAAAGATGGAGGAGCCGTAGTGGAGGGCTACGGAGTAATTTCGACCACCTGGGGATCTTTAACGTGCGCTGACATCGCACAGCACACGGACGCCCGGCGGGGTAAAAAACTGATTTATATTATAGGAAGGGAAAGGCGCGGTAACTGTCTCACTTGTTTTCTGTGGACACCTCAACCGCGCCGTAAGGGAAGGCAGGAAGGTGGGAGTGAAAGTGGAAAGAGAGAAAGAGGAGCCGTAGTGGAGGGCTACGGAGTAATTTCAACCACCTGGGGATCTTTAACGTGCGCTGACATCGCACAGCACACGGACGCCACTTCGTTTCGCCTCCATCGAAACGCAGCCGCCGAGGTCGGGTTCGAACCCGGGTACGCCCGGCGGGGTAACACATGAATGTGTCATGACAAACACAAAATAACATAAAAGGAACAGCCAAGGTCGCAATGAGCGACTGCAGGTGACAAATGCATCGGTCCCTGGTACTCGTGCCTTTTTAACATCACACTATGCAGCACTGAACTGAATGCTCATACGAGCGAAAAGTAAAAACTCTAGGGGCACTTTGGACCACTAAAGAGCAATGAGGTGAAAGCCTTTATTGCACGGTGGTGTGATGCCCTCCACTATGGCACCTCCTTCCTCGTTTTCCTCATGGCTCGATTCAGGTGTTCGTGGAGAAGTGTGAGATACTACGCCTTTTCTTTCCTGTAAACCAATTTGAAGTGCTGCTGATGCTTGCTGTACTGCGTCTGCCTTTGTATGCTGTGTCATGTGGCGTTTGAGCAAACGCCAAATGAAAGGCGCTGCACTGACGACTGGATCGGGTTAACCTTCACATGTGCTCGAGTCGCCTGGTAACGTCATGACTGAATGTGATGTCATGATGGTGTAAGTTTCGGCCATGACATCATAGTAATCTCTGTCATTATCATCAATGTCACTAACTATCATGATCAATCAGTATCTATCACTAACTTCTTCACTGACAGATTTAAAGGTAAACAGCACAACCACGCAACTGCTCGCAAGATTCCAATGACAGCTCTCGCATGTTGGAATGGGGACGGAGGAAAGCAGTGGCAATGTGAGTGGCAAGTATGTATTTCCTGGGGCGGCTGTGCTGTGCAGACAGAGCGGGGACATACGTGAAGACACAGGTGCCTTCACGGCCAGTCAGGCTCAAGCAATTCCCAGGCGAGGTGTCTCTGGCCACCCTCCTAACACCTCTCATAACCATGTTGCGCGAACTGCAGCGGGGATGGTGGAGGCTGCTGCCACAGTTGCTCTAACAGTGCAATTGCAAAATGTTTTTTCCCAAGTTTATGGTTACGAGAAATGGGGGTTTACTGTAAACATTCCCACGGTGATTTCACTTATATGTACTCCTTATTTTGGTTTCCACTCTTCTTCACGCAAACATTTCACAGAACCAAGAAATAAAACTGCAGACCTGTCGTAGTTAGGTTATAACTGGGTTTAAATGTATTCAGTGTGGTAATCACCGATAGATTAAGAGGAAACCTAGACTTTAATGAACAAAAAGGCCAGGCTGGATTTCAGGCACACCACTTGACCACAGCCGATGTTCACGGCACCAATCAGATGAAAGAGGAACCACAGAATATACAGTATTTAGAGTAAACAATTCCGTAATGAATATATGATGTGAGGGAAGAGTTTGTGTCGAGAATAAAAACAAAAAAATTCTGTCACGATTCCAACACAAGCTCACGATTATAACATGAAATCGTAACATTAAAGGCAACCATAGCTGGGGATGTGACAATAAAGGAGACTGCATTTAAAAATCCAAAAGAAAAGTATCCGAGTGGTTTATTCACTGTCACTACTCGTTTCCCCCCTCTTGATTAGACACGATTTGCTAAGCACTACATGCTTTCTTCTCTCGCTTAGAATCCCGCATCTCTCCCTGCATGTTTTGCCCATTGGCCATGATGTAATGATATTAAACAGGAGAGCTGGAACCCTCAATAACTACAGCTTTTTATTATTTTTTTCACTTCCACCTTTTGGTCTTTCTCTATGGTTACTTTTTTTTTACCGTTGCCTCATTTTACAGCCTCGAAGTTGCCGGAAATTCGCCTTCTCTTCGCAACTGGCTTGCCTGGTGGTAAAGCTATCTTGATGACCAGCAAAAAAAGTAAAAGTGTTAAATTCAGATATTGCTTCTGAACACAGCATGAAGTGCTGTTTCAGTGATGCAATTTCTAAAGAAAGTAACTCGTGCTATAATCGTATAAATACGGTAAGCAACCCCTACATACAACCTGCTTATATTACAAGCATTTGATTTAGTCTAAGCATCAATCATGTATGCATTACATAACCATGGCATAGGAAAGGCATATGTAGAAACGCTGTAATGGTATATGGAAACCGCACAGCAGCCACAAGTCTTCTGCACAAAAAGCTAACCCTGATCAGGAATGGCGGTAGTTCCCCCCCCCCCCCCCCCCCCATAGTTCATCCTGTGTTTTGTGCACCCCTAATCCCATGAATTTAGCGGTGAGGAGGAGGGCAGAAGAGTTCAGGATTTCGTTACAGAATAGGTATTCAGCTCTAACCGAGGATGGCGACATCCTAGAAGCAAGGAACAATAATTTCAGAGATATCATTACTGAGTGCGCGGTAGAAGTAGGCGGTAGGATAGTTAGAGAGGATACCGGTAAGCTGTCTAAGGAGACGAAAGATTTGATTAAGAAACGCCAGAGTATGAAAGCTTCCAATCCAACAGACCAGATCGAATTGGCTGAGATATCAAAGCTAATCAATAAGCGCAAGGTGGCCGATATAAGGAAGTATAACATGGAGAAAATTTAGCATGCTGTAAAGAACGGGGAAAGCTTTAAAGCGGTAAAGAAGAAATTGGCCATAGGCAAAAACCAGATGTATGCGATAAGGGACAAGGCGGGAAACGTCATCACGAATATGGACAAGATAGTCAAAGTAGCCGAGGAGTTCTATACACATCTCTACAGTAGCCAAAGTAGTCAGGACCGTAATGAGATATCCGGTAGGGAAAAACAGTCAGACGTTCCATCAGTGACGAAAGACGAGGTCAAGAAAGCACTAGAAACTATGAAAAGGGGGAAATCAGCTGGAGAGGATCAGCTAACTACAGATTTGCTGAAGGACGAGGGGGATATCGTGCTAGAAAAACTGGCCACCTTGTATACGCAGTGCCTGGTGTCATCGACGGTATCGGAACCATGGAAGAATGCAAACATTATCCTCATTCATAAGAAAGGGGATGCTAAGGACCTTAAAAATTACAGACCAATCAGCTTACTGTCTGTTACGTATAAGGTGTTTACTAAGGTAATCGCTAATAGAATCAGGGCAACCTTAGACTCCAATCAAGCAAAGTATCAAGCAGGGTTTCGGAAACGGTACTCTACTATCGATCATATCCATACCATCAATCAGGTGATAGAGAAATGCTCGGAATATAACCAGCCCTTATACATAGCATTCATTGATTACGAAAAAGCACTTCACTCAGTTGAAACCTCGGCGGCGATGCAGGCATTGCGAAATCAGGGGGTAGACGAGCCGAACGTGAAAGTGCCGGAAAGTGCCGGAAGTCACTGCACAGCAACCATAGTTCTGCATAAAGAAAGTAACAAAATTCTGATAAAGAAAGGTGTTAGGCAAGGAGACACAATCTCCCCAGTACTATTCACAGCTTGCTTAGAGGAAGTATTCAGAGACTTGGAATGGGAGCAGTTATGGATAAGGGTAGATGGAGAATACCTCAGTAATCTGCGATTTGCTGATCACATTGCCTTGGTAAGCAACTCGGGGATGAACTGCAAATAATGATTGATGACCTAGACAGGAAAAGTAGAAAGGTAAGCTTGAAAATCAATATGCAGAAGACTCCTAAGTGCAGCTGCCGACTATAGCTGTTAACAATGTTGCGTCATACGCTTAAAAGCAGAGCTTATGTGTATCCCTGACATATATCGCACCAAGTTGTGACACACAAGCGATCTTTATCTGAAGAATGATGGCAGCCACCGACTTCCGCGAAAGGACGCGACGTGCAACAGGGATGTACAGGTTAGCCATGCAGGCGCTGAAATTAAAGGTGCAAGCATGGGTAGAAAGTAACAAGATGCTCGGAGAGGCGCTTAGATGATAGCCTGTTCGTGCTTACCCGATGCATCGAAATATCTAGAGTGGAAAATAGATCCTTTGTATTTGGCCTTCCTGGACACAAACGGGGCGTACGACAACGTAAGCAGGGAACTCCTGTGGAACATATTAAAAGAAAAAGGTATCGGTTATGAGATAATAGAGTTCCTACAGGAACTATACCGGGATAACAAAGTAGATATTACCTGGAAAGGGATAAGAAGTACGCAAGATGTCAAAGTATGCAAAGGATTAAGACAAGGCTGTCCTCTATCAAGGTTGCTGTTCATGCATTATATGATAAACCTGGAACAAGAGGATACAAGACAGCAACCTAGGTTTTAACCTATCATATAGATTAGGTGGAAAGGCGGTCTATACCGCCTCCCCGGTTTGATGTATGCAGACGATATTGTGCTATTAGCTGAGAGTCTGGAAGAATTGCAAGAATTGTTAACTATTGCGGAGACGAAGGGGACGCTCTCGCTTCAGTTTCAGCGCAGTTAAGTCGGGTCTGATTTTCAACGGCTCAACTGATCAGGGTCTTAAAATACAAGGCCTTGAAATACCTTGGTATGGGTAAACGAAGGATTGGCATACATTGGAAAGCATGAGCAATCACTTAAGGCAAAAGGGCGAAGGAATGCCGGGATAATGAAGCATAAGGCATTGTGGGGATACAATAGGTATGAGGTTTTGAGGGGTATTTGGAAAGGAATTATGGTGCTCGGACTTACTTTCGGAAATGCGGTTTTGTGCCTAAAATCAGAGGTACAGTCGACATTAGAAATAAATCAGAGATCCGTTGGACGATTTGCACTAGGTGCCCACGGCAAAACTACAAATGAGGCGGTACAGGGAGATATGGGCTGGGCATCTTTCGAAGTACAGGAAGCTCAGAGTAAAATATTATATGAGGAACGCCTGAGGAAATTGGACAGTAACAGATGGGCAGCTATATTTAAATACCTGTACTTATAAAGCGTTGACTCACAATGGAGGAAAAGAACTAGGAAACTAACTAGTAAGTATGCTAGTCACAAGGACGGAGAAATACAGAGCATTAAGCAACAGGTGGAAAACACAGAAGGTAAAAACTGGAGAAACTCGATGGAAAAGAAACAGAGTGTGGAATTATATCGAAAGTGGAAAATGCAGATCAGGAAGGAAGATTTCTTTGATAACTCAAGAGGCAGTGCCCTACTTTTTGAAGCTAGATCAGTGTGCCTTAGAACACGCAGCTACAAAAAGAAATTTAACAATGTGCTGTATGTGGTACCTCCAGTGAAACAATGACCATATTATACTCGAATGTAATGGTATCCATCCGGTAGTTTATGCAGGCGCAATCCCTGTTCCGTTTTTTTTTTTTTTTTAGGACTGCTGCAGCTGAGGCTCTAAGGGAGCACTTCAGGTGAGGGTCAAAGGAAGTACCTTTGCAAGACAAACAGAACCACCTTTGCAGGCTGCGAGGTTCGAAACTGGGTTTGGGCCCACTGCGGAGGAGGGGCGCGCAGCGGGGTTTACGGAGCTTCTCCCAAACGCACACCCCTGTAAAAGCCGAGCACCAGGCCGGGGGACGCTTGTACCCATTTTTACCGGTGGATGTCCGGCGGTGGGTTTCGAACTGACCACCTCCCGCAGCCGAGACGGGCGCTCTAACCACTAGGCCGCGCTGCAGTGAGCGCGCGGCCGCTTAGTGTGACCAGAAGAGAGGGCAGCCGCGAGGGTCAGCACGTGTTCTGGGGGCCATCCTCTTCGCCGTTTCTGCTGGCGTGCCTATGAAGCACCGGCGCGCGCGCTTATAATTTCGCACTTAAATCAGCAATAAAAGGTCTTAACTCTTAGATATTTATTTTGCGATATTTACACCCCAAGTTCTGAGCAGATAGAAACTTTCGTAACGCTGACTAAACAAATAACTCCATTTCCGAGCAAACAGAGACGCGTCGTCTGCTTGAGCGGACGACACGCTGCGCTCACCGCTCCGGACCACGCATCAGGCGCGCTTCTAGCGGATTGTGGCCACGTCTGGCCAATTAAAGAGAAGCTTCATGACATCATGCCGCCGGTGCAACACCTCTTGGGTAGCTGTTCAACGCATGTGAAATGAAGGTTCGCTATTCTATCCGCCCCTTGTTCGCATCGCAACCAGACGCCGATTGCATGGCGGTGAAGGAAGCAAGATTAAAGCGCTGTCGGGGAGGTTTGAGCGCCCGCTTTATCCCCGCGGGCGCGACAACCGTTGCCACACGAGAAACAGCGCTGCGCCTGTTTGAACGTGGCGCTCCAGTGGCAAAGTGAAGTATCGAACACAAAAAAGCAAAGCTATCTGTAGCCGGATGCGCGTGTCTATCTCAGACGACGGCTACCGCACTGTCAGACTGGGGCTTTTGCCGAGCGTTCGATCTGCCGTTCACACTTCTTGCAGGCATGCATAGCCTGGACTGCATGAAAGAAACAAAGAAACTGTGCACAGGAATGAAGGCAATGTGCGTCGTCAAATGATTAAAGTAAACGACTGCAGCTAAGAAACATTCTATTTTAATGAGGGAATTCTCCATGACCTTCACAATTTCTTCATTTCACTAGTAATATTTGGAATACGTTGCTTGCTCATTGAACTTTATCGTATTTTTGCGCAATCTGTGTTTTGGTGAAGGTAAGACTCAAAAAACATCTCTGTGCTGCCCGATGCCACAAGCGCATCAGGAACACCACGCGTACGAATTTCCGAATCATTCACTACGCTGTCTGCCAGATAATTTGCAACGCCAAGACATAAATGACAAAATACAATATTATGCCACATTGAAAAACGGTGTGCGATCCACAAATGTCGTAGAATCTTGAATCCTGCTTCGTGCACTGAGACTTGTGCGAGGGCGTTATTGGAGTGGCCGTAATTACTAGCGCAACTAAATTATGCAATATCTTTTCAATGAATTTGAAAGCTGAAGCAAAGGAGAATAGGGGACAAAGTTTAAGAAATATAAGAAAAATTATTTGCCTTAAGAAATTTTCATTGCTCGCTGTTTTCTTGAAATTGAAACATTATGTAAATATAAGCTTTCGCAGTTTGATACATAAGTATGCTGAGAACAGTGTGTGGAAGATTGCCGCTCTATCACAAACGTTTTTCGAGACAAAGGCTGCAAAATAGGCAAAATTTAATTTCCAGGCCCGATTTTGCCCCGCCGCGTGGTGCAGTTGATAAGATGCCCGACTGCTGTGCCGGAGCACCCTGGTTCGATCCCGACAGCCGACGGCTGCGTTTCGATGGAGGCGAAAAGAAGAGGCGTCCGTGTGATGTCAGATACCCAGGTGATCGAAATTACTCCTTAGCCCTCCACTGCGGCACCTTTTTCTCTCTTTCCGCTTTCACTCCCACACTCCTCCCTTCCCTTCAGGTGTCCACAAAACATTTGTGACAGATACTATGCCTTCCCTTTCCTGTGAAAACTAATTATTTTATTTTAGGAGATTTCATAAAAAGAGACTAGGTGATTCTTACAAATCTGGTGAAAAGGAGTAGCCGGAACCGCTGTGCGCCACCAAATTCTCCTTTATTGTTCACATAAATAAAAAAATCTGCACCCCCCTCCCCCCCCCCCCCAAAAAAAAGCAATTATCTGAATACAAACAAAAGCATGCATATTTTTAGTCAGACCATTTCCAGCTACCTTGCTTTATTATAATTTCTGTAATCAGTCTAATCAATAACCAAAGTTGGCAAAAACAACAGAAAACATAAGCGCGGCACTCCACTTCGTTATTATTAATTTCCTATGCCCCGAAAAAGAAAAAAAAATTGGCAGCACATCCAATTGCAGATATCTTCTTTCCAGTCATCGGGCAACAGTATATCAAAATTTTAAAATCAATTTATAAGGTCGGCCGACCATCCTTTGTTTGATCGTACATGGAATCGCCTTATAGCATCCTACCTTCAAATTGGGCTGTAATGCAAGACAGGCACGTGTAATGGCAATAAAAAGAAATGCGAGCAAAGGCACGCCTACGGGTTCCGCTGTTTAAATTTCTTGCGTCATGTTTACATTTGGGTTGCATAAAAAGCCTTCTACAATTGTCCGCAACGCAATTAATCTGGACATTTGCGTGTCTTTGCTATCAACCGGAAAAAAAATGAACGGCGAGAAAAAATTCAAATCGTGGAGTGCGCGAACGTAACTCTGTTCGTGTTTTTTTTTTTTTTTTCAGCGCGACAGTATCTGGAACTTTGCACATGTTGGCAGCTGTGAAGGCTCCCATAGTCCTCTTGCACTCCTTTGGATGCTCTTTACGCATCGCTCACTCGCGTTTGTCGTAAACAGCAGAGCTGCATATCAATTAAGGAATTATTCATGCAATCCCGAGTCGAATTATAACCTAGAAAATGGGCAGAAATATAGAGGTACATAATTCCAACAAAAAAAAAAATTGTTTCAAGCAGGCGAACGCCCCTATGTGTCAAAAACAAGCGCCCGTCCTAGACGCGCCCATTGAAACGCCAGCGAAACGAGCGAAGAGACAAGCTGGATAACCTGGTTAACCAATCTAAAGCAATAATTAAGATATAGGGAGAAAAATGAGCATGATATAGCTACTGCTACCACCCGTTTCAAAGTGGACGCTCCTATATTCTATCCATCCATCCATCCATGCCACGTTCGCCACTCCGCGCGTAGCGGCCGCCGGGATAACTGAGGTACAGAGGAGGGCGCGGTTCTCTTCGGAGCTATTTTCACATGCTATGCAATTGGTGCGATATTTAACAAAGAGGCTACTTATTCCAGGTGCTTAAACCGATCCCTGCAATTCCTTTACTATAGTCCTTTACGTCCCTCTGGAGACGCCATGCACGCTTGGGTATTCATTTAGAGCAGCGCGCTATGCTGGAATCGCTATTTGAAACTCTTTCAAGGTTTCAAAGGGAAGCTGAAGCGGTTATCAAATTGCATGAAATGCTGTGGTTGGGAAGAAAAGACCTCGAAAATCATATGTGTAAATTTTTTCTCGATTCTGTCCGTTAGAACAGCAGCAATCGCCTTTTAAAAACCCGCGCGGACACGCCCCCGTCGCCTCCGGAAGCGCCGGATTGGAGGATGGCAAAATTGGAGAGCTGGCGGAAGTGACGCCGTTCACGGGGACTCGCGAGCCGGCCGGCCGTCCTGCCTGTCCCGCATTGCTTGCTCCGCTGCGTCTCGCGCTTTGGCGTGGCGAACGACGATTCAACGTAATCATTTTCTAGTGCCTTTTGTTTTTTCTAGTTCGAGCGTTCTGTGTGGAGTGGGTGTAGCGACAAGTGGCCATCATGTTGTCGTTCTGCGCAGCATTCGGCTGCGCGAACACCTGCGGCAGGGACGATGTGGTGTTTCACACGTTTCCAAAGGACAAGAAACTTTCAGCGCGGTGGGTCTCTGACGTGAAGAGGAAAAATTTCGTACCTATGAAATCAACTGTGTTGTGCTCGAACCATTCCCGTGACAGTGACTATTATCGGAGCTTGGGAACGATGCGGCCACTCGGAATTCCAATTAAATCAGCGCGACTGAAGCCCGGAGTCGTTCCGTCAGTGTTCCCGCACAACAATAACGCCTCGCCACCTCCAAGAGCGGCCTTCGCCAAAAGAAAGCGGCGGGAGGTAAGTGTTTAAGGTACCCTTGTGCCTGTCCGTGGTTTGCTTGTGTGGTTCGACGTTCCGCGAACTGACTAGAGCTATGTGAAGGACATAGTGGCTCGGGAAATATTTCTCATACCCGAATCTCCATACATCGGATATTACACATGGCGCCTTGCATCTGCTGTGGCGGGGCCAAATCCCTCTGCCTCGAAATTAGCGTCCTAGCAATCGGCACCCGAGGGCCATAACTGCATACTGGATCGTGTGAACATATCCTGTGCGCCGCAGCCACCAGTCGGCGGCACGAGGCCCACCAGTTAATAAGGTGCGACTCGGCAGCCCGTCTGTTTTCTTTCGACGACATTCGTCAAAACAACCACTGAGCCACCGCGGTGGGACAGTATTTTTTGTTTTTTAATTGCGTGCTATCAGCGTTGTAGTACGCGGGGGTATATCTGTACAGCATAAAACTGAGACCTTTGGTCGGAGTTTAACTTTCGTATTCTCTCTTATTCACCCTCTGAACATATATCTGTCAAAATGCACCATTATTGGTGCAGTGGCAGTAGTTTTCTGTGCTCGTTAGTAAAGTTGCACTGACTCTTGTGCTGTTAATCAGTATAAATCTGACTTTCTTGGACAGAATCTTGCAACTACATTTTTCACAATGCAAAAGAACAGAGTGCAGGGAAGAGCACGTCTCAGGATAGTAAATTCCTTGAGGCTCCTAATCTTTGGATGTAGTCTAAGGCACTGTGGTTATTGATACTAAAGAAATAAAATGCTTTTGTCGGTGTTTTCATGAATTTTTATGTATTTCTTCATAGTAGGCTGGCATTTGTGTTGTGCATATTTCATATTCTTTCAGGTCCTCACAGAAATGCTCGAGAACACACCTCCTGAAGAAGAAGCTACCACTTCACCCCCTTCGCCATGCGAAGAGAATGTAAAAATCAGGGTTACAGAGGCACAGGTCGTCTCAAAGGAAACTGCTGACAAAAGCCTGCAAGTTAGCAAAAAACAGCCACACTAAAAATGTACTTCAAACGCATTGTATTTATTTCGTATTAATTTCGTATTTTTTTGTCCCAATGCCATACAAATATGTTATAAATATACTAGGAGTACAACACTGCATATCTTTATATAAAAATGTTTAAAATATGCTTTTTGCCTGTTGAGTATATTCCTAACATACTTAAAATGTACTTTCTTCAGCTTGGCAGGGTTCACAAAATCTTCCACCTATAGGGGGTATTCACTGACGCACTGTGCGCTATGCATTGTGGGTAATTGAGGCGCAGTCGGCCATTTTTGTGTCCACGGAACGAACAGGGCGAACGTACGTATCAAGTGCTGTCGTGCGGTTCTACAAGCAGTGGCATCCGCAGCTATATGTTATTTACTGAGCTATCGTAGACTGTAATAGACGCGTGCATAGTGTAAACAACTGAAGCTGAAGAGCTGCGCGGAAGACCTCGGCATTTTAAGGTTCCGGAAGTACACACGAACAACTCCACCCGAACGAGACACTTCCCCGAGATGCGATGCCACGTATGGCTGGCACGGCACAACCGCACAATTATCATGGAATGTGAGAAATGTATGTCAAAATGGGCTGGACTGGAATCTTCCGGATGTGCCCTAGCAGCCAGCTCTTGTTACTATCTGTGCACGACTGTTCTTCACGCACTCGGAAGACACATTCCCGATAAAAGAGCAGCGCGGCAATGTATCGCTTGCAGTCATGCGCATGCATTCAGCGCGCCGCCAACACCTCCTCGTCGTGTTTTGTTGCAATAAAATCCTTCAAAGAGGACTCGCTAAACATTGTGTTGCATTACTTGCCTCATTCGATCAGAAGAAGTCGGATGTTCGCATCGTCTGTGTCGGCTGCTAATCAAAGTAGACCGCATGCAGATTCAGCGAAGGAACGTAGGCGGGCAGAGTTGTTTTGCAGAAGGTTTGAAAAACTTTATAAACAAATTTATCTCTAATAAGAAATCAAGTTTAGCTTGGCCAGAACTGCTCTTTATTTCAAGAGTTTTGTTGCAAAAAGTTATTTCGAGCCCGCAAGGCAACGAGGTGGCGCTACCGGTGTCATCGCTGTGGCGTGTGGCAGCGGTTTCTTCCTTACCGCCACAGACGATGCAAACAACAGACTTCTTCTGCTCGATTGAGGCAAGTACACCAAACAAGTTTTGTATAAAAGATACTGGCTACTAAACGCCATTTATATGCAGAATATCAGCTACAAAAACTCAGCGGTTTAGTTGGTATAAACGTTGGACGGCACGCACGTAATTGCACAAAGAGCGAGTTCGTCTGCTTCAACCGCGGCTCTTAACCCAGCCGCTTGTAACGTAGTTGCGTTCTTCGAGTGGTCAGTAGGCTTGCGGTTGGTTATTTGTGATGAAGCTCGTCTGTAGGACAAGGAATTCAAGAATGTCGCACATATTTATCCGTGGGCACAGGCCGACGCTTACCGTGCTGTTACGCATATCGACTGCACACGGGTTGGTACCAAAGTTTTCTTTCGTACAGGTCTCTGTCCGCATCGCGCCCACTTTGCAGATTAATCGAACTGTCACTGATGATACCGATTGAGTTTTCATAACAACGGTGCTGGCATGAGGCAGAGTGACAGAGCAAACGGACGCGCACGAACAGCTAACCTAGCTGCCGCCCCGTACTAGTACTAGTCAAAACAGGACGCAAAGATGGCGTCGGCTGCATACTGACGTCAGCTGTGACGTCATGTGAATACCCCCTATAGACTGACAATGTACTTTGAAAGTATTACTAATGTACTTGACCTATTTTTCATGCTGGCAGAAAGTACCCTTAGAATAGATTAAAAATATATGAAAAATAGGATACGCTCATATTTTTTGGAGCATTACAAATATGTTGCAGCTATATTATCCAAACCAAGAAAAGTATACTAATAATATACTAAAAGCATAATTTATACCATTCTCGGAATTCACTAAAAATATATGAAAAATTTGATGCGCTTATATTTTTGATGCATTACAAAAATGTAGCAAAAATGCACCAAAAATATAGCTGCCAAATGCTGACAATACGTCCGACATTTTGAAAACTAGCTACCGAGAAACATAAATGAAGGGCAATACCGACAAACACCTCAATGCGACATTTGTGTCCATTGTCATGACCCTTTTTTATGCTCCTTGGTTGACAGTTTTCAAAAGTCAATGTTACTTAAGCTAACTTACCGTTACTTCCGTCCCTGTATTTTACCCACCTAGTCTGAATATATGTGACACAACTTCCTTTATATCTTTATTTAAAGCATTTGAGTGCAATGTCCCACCGTGGTGGTGCTGTGGTTAGGGTGCAAGACTATATCCCGGTATATTTCCAACAGGAAATATACCGGGATAACAAAGTAGAAATTACGTGGAAAGGGATAAGGAGTACGGAGGATGTCAAAGTATGCAAAGGATTAAGACAAGGCTGTCCTCTATCACCGGTGCTGTTCATGCTTTATATGATAAACCTGGAACGGAGGATACAACACAGTAACCTAGGTTTTAACCTGTCATACAGATTAGGTGGAAAGGCGGTAGAGCAGCGCCTCCCCGGTTTGATGTATGCAGACGATATCGTGCTGCTAGCCGAGAGTCTTTGCAAACTCTAGTTAAGTATTGCGGAGACGAAGGGGACGCTCTAGGCTTCAGTTTCAGAGCAGTTAAGTCGGGTCTGATGATTTTCAACGGCTCAACTGATCAGGGTCTTAAATTTCAAGGCCTTGAAATACCTAGAGTAGCAGAATATAAATATTTGGGGGTATGGGTAAACGAAGGATTGGCATACATTGGAAAGCATGAGCAATCAGTTAAGGCCAAAGGGCGAAGGAATGCCGGGATAATGAAGCATAAGGCATTGTGGGGATACAATAGGTAGAGAGCAATGGTTAGCCTTGACCGCCTAGTAAAGAGCAGAGACATTAGTCTGCCAAACAAGATCCGTATAACTCGTGCTATGGTCTTTCCAGTTGTGATGTATGGATGTGAGAGTTGGACTGTGAAAAAGGCTGACCACCGAAGAATTGACGCGTTTGAATTGTGGTGCTGGCGAAGACTCTTGAGAGTTCCTTGGACTGCCAGAAGATCAAATCAGTCGATATTGTCGACGATAAACCCTGACTGCTCATTGGAGGGTCAAATTTTAAAGTTAAAGCTCAGCTACTTTGGTCATCTGATGAGAAGAGAGGTGTCGCTGGAGAAAGATTTGATGTTGGGAAAGGTTTAGGGTCGCCGGAGAAGGGGTAGATGGCATCCTCGAGGCACTGCAGATAAAGTTATGTGATGTTAGGAAGATAGTGAGAGACCGGAAAGCGTGGCGTGACATGGTCCATAGGGTCACGAAGAGTCGGACACGACTGAACGACTAAACTGAACTGAATAGGTATGAGGTATTGAGGGGTATTTGGAAAGGAATTATGGTGCCCGGACTTACTTTCGGAAATGCGGTTTTGTGCCTAAAATCAGAGGTACAGTCGACATTAGAAACAAATCAGAGATCCGTTGGACGATTAGCACTAGGTGCCCACGGCAAAACTACAAATGAGGCGGTACAGGGAGATATGGGCTGGGCATCTTTCGAAGTACGGGAAGCTCAGAGTAAAATATTATATGAGGAACGCCTGAGGAAATTGGACAGTAACAGATGGGCAGCTAAGGTATTTAAATACCTGTACCTAAAAAGCGTTGACTCACAATGGAGGAAAAGAACTAGGAAACTAACTAGTATGCTAGTAACAATGACGGAGAAATAAAGAGCATGAAGCAACAGGTGAAAAACACAGAAGGTAAAAATTGGATAAATTCGATGGAAAAGAAACAGAGTGTGGAATTATACCGAAAGTGGAAAATGCAGATCAGGAAGGAAGATTTCTTTGATAACTCAAGAGGCAGTGCCCTACTTTTTGAAGCTAGATCAGGGTGCCTTAGAACACGCAGCTACAAAAAGAAGTTTAACAATGGAGATGACACATGTGCTGTATGTGGAAACTCCAGTGAAACAATTGACCATATTATACTCGAATGCAATGGTATCCATCCGGAAGTTGATGCAGGCGCAATCACTGTTCCTGAAGCTCTGGGGTTTAGAGATAACAGTGGCCGGGTGAATAAACCGGCGGTGGAAACTAGCAAAAAACGGCTGGAAGATTGGTGGCTTAAAAGCAGAGAAGTGACATAATGTTAGTAATGTAGGAGGAAAATTTAATAAATAGAATGATGGTTTAGTTAACTATTCTAAATCAATAATTAAGATATATGGAGAAAAATGAGCATGATAGCTACTGCTACCACCCCGTTTCAAAGGGGATGCTCCTATATTCTATCCTTCCATCCATCCAAGACTTCTGTGCCCAAGGATGTGGGATCGAATCCCGGCCGCAGCAGCAACTTTTTTGATGGAGGTGGAAAGCAAGGCGCCTGAGTGCTGTGCAATGTCAGTGCACATTAAAGAACCCCAGGTGGTCGAAATTTCCAAAGCCCTCCACTACGGGGTCTTTCATAGTACTCGCAGCAAACAATTTCTGCCATACCATATCACGCATCATTAAATCACAATACAGTCCATGGAAAGGAAATACGCCTATGCCACTCAATATCTATTTACAGAGTTTAATTTTCAAGAAACAGTGCTACAATACACGATTATATAGAGTAGCAAAACACTGATCTCGTGCTAAACGAAAGCAAGTAGAAAGTCCGGACCGCAGATCTGGATAGGTTCCAAACTTTGGACGCAACGTGTACTGAAAAGGAAGAAAACAAGACACAAATTAAGGTAGGCTTTTTAACATTCAATCATATACTGCTACAAGAACTAGCTTTAGAAACCAGATGGTTTGTTCCTTCTTAACATGGTTATGAATGATGACAAAACAAAAGTAAAAAAAAGCTGAGCTGGAGTTGGAAACCGCAATGTCTGAAACGCCGTATTTGAAATGTAGATTATGGCAAAGCCACCAACCTGTAATGGAAACCACAACGGGGCATTCTGTTTTTTTATCTGATCCTGACATGAATATAATAGTTCCATTTTTCAGAGTAAAGGAGTGCGGGTTAGAATCTTGGAAGCATTTTTTTTTTTTTTATCAGAGGATGAGAAGTGAAACATACTTCCTGTTTATGCATGAGGTTCCATAGCGCGCATCAAGAAAAGGACCGAACATGAGCGCTTGTGTTCTGTCCCTTCTTTAATGTGCGCTATGGAACCTCATGTAGATTACCCACTAGCCCGAACCCTGACCCTTCCTGTTTGATTCTTTGCTTGCTTTCTTCAATGCACTCGCTGCATTGTAGAATTTGTGACGCAAGAAACTCTGGACCATAGAGTAAGGTAGGTGGGGAAATTTTGACATCGCATGAACTGAAGAGGAAGAACACAAGACACAAATTAAAGCCCTCTTTTTAACATTTAAAACAATCAAATACTGTAACAAAATAATAAATACTGTAAGCTGTAACAAATATGGCAGCCCCTATTAATGCAAAATAAGTGAATAAAATTCTCAAATGCAGCCCAAATCTGGTCAGGTTAGATATACCAGTACTGCCCTTCTAAAAGCCGGTGTCATGATCACAGCTGACCGCATGCTTTCGTTGATTTATAAATGCAAAAATGGACAACTCTCGCAAAAAAAAAAGAAAAAGATAAATGTGCCGCTTCTTAACATTCGCATCCACCATAGCTTATGCTACTTTGCACGTTCAGACGACAAGGACGGTCGACTCTGGCAAAAAAACAAGAAAAAAAAAAAACATCTGCCGCTTCTTAAAGTCCGCCCTAATCCATCCTAATTTACAACGAAATTTTGTTTTTACACAGCAGCATTTATATATAAAAAAAAACACTGTTATATTACGAACTTCACTGCATGAACAGTTTATCTTTTAGCGGTGTAGAAAATCCAAACCCAAGTTCTCGAACCCTTCCCTTTCCGCTTAATCTTGAATGCATGCATTTGTGACTATAATACAAGCAAATTTGGAAGAAACAGCAAACGAAACAAGTAAAGCTTTGGTAACATACAATTGCATACCTCAAAATATCAGTACAGTTGAAATTTTCTGTGGAGCCAAGCTGCTCCCAACAGGTGCTCTATCATTAATTTTACCCACAGAAAACCTTTTGACCAAACTTGGGACATCTCAATTAAAATCCTGACTGACGGCTGGAGGTACAAACATTGCCATCAAAAATTATCATGAGCTTCATGTGTTGATACAACTGCCATGAAATGGGTACTCCCACTGAATGCGAAACCAAGTGGCGCTGTGAATGTTTTAACGGTGCCTGAAAGCCTGCAACTGCATTGCAGGTATAATAGGAATGGGATGTGCAAACTGAAAGTCTCAGCAATATAGACCACCAAGTTCAGTTTGATTCTTGTACTGTAAGTTCTCAATGGTTTTCTCACATGAATGCCAACTAGCGCCCATATTGTAAACGTGCCTCGACTCGATGCTCTACCACCAGTGCTTGGAGTGGAGAAAACAGCCACTCCTCCACTTCAGGGCCAATTTGGATTCATGAATCCAACTCGGCATTTTCTCTGACAAGTTCTCTCTCCACTCGAAGCAGCGCAAATGGCGTATGGGGATGAAATTAAGGCGTAATTTTGGCCCGAAAACTGTGTGCTAAAGTAGCACGCTTAGTTTTTCATGTTGAGTCTTCTAAACAACCTTCGCAAGCAAGCTGGATGTTAAGAGCATAGTGGAACTTGCTTTGCGGGCTAGATGAAAAGGGTGGCTGTGAAAAACGACCAAAAATGCTTTTGCGCCTGGCAACAGTCGCTGCTGGTGACGTAGAGTTTACGCAGTACATGACATAGGCTTTGAGAAATGGTGTGAATACTTCGGTTGGTGTGAGATGTTCTCGCCCTTTCCCGCTCTGCCTTTTCTTTTTTATTGCCATGCTTTGACAGACATCAAAATACATTGGAAAAAAAAAAAGTAAAAGCCGGCACTTTCTATGAACATGGCTTTGGCCTTCAGAGGGCTCGGGGGAAAACGGTGAAAACCTGCATGCTGCTTCACAGTGCGTTTCAGCGCATACACCTGAATTCGGAGCCCTAACTGAAAATGTGCTTGAACAGAATGCCTTCGCTGGCAGCGAATATCCATCCATAGGACAAGCACACCAATGCACTCCCTCGACAGTGCCACGCGTCCGAAGACGCACTACGTACCCTCAGGTGACAGGCAAGCCATTGATGCGTGGGGTGCAGCACAGATGTCCGCACAGCCCCACCGCGCCTTCGGTGCACCCCAGCTTACTGCTTGCGACATGCTGTTCCCCCACAACAAGTTTGCCGCCGTTCATCAGAAAGGGCGAGCTATGGAAGGAGTGCGCCTCCCCCACAGCTCGAGTCCACCTTCAAGCTCACCATTAACCTTGAAATGCGCGCCTCAACTCTGCACTCAGTAGGCTCCGAAAAGTTGTTCACTTCATCGGCAACGACTTCAAATGTACCCACACCACAGGAGCATAATGCGATAATCAATTACAGTACTGGTACCGGCGGCTGATCACAGTTATAAAAGCTCGGCACGGGCAGCAAGAGGCCACGGCCACACCTGTAAAACGATAACGTGCCAGATGTCCTGGGTCACTGTCACTTTCAGCCAATGCTTTAGAGAAAGGTTTGGTGCATCCTCGTCATATCCACTTTCGTGAAGTTTGGTACCGGTGCCGGCGGCTGATCACAGTTATAAAAGCTCAGCACGGGCAGCAAGAGGCCACGGCCACACCTGTAAAACAACAAAATCCACACAGCGAGCAAACGATGTGATGTCCTCAGTGTTTACAAGTGGAGTGGTCGAGGAGTGGCGCCAAGGCAGCGGCATTGCGGACTAGAGATTCTTGAGAAAACTCGAGTTCTCTCTGGCGCTGTGGGAGTTATTCGAGTGGAGGTTGTTTTCTGAAACGAAAAACGGGCCTCAGGGGCTGCTTGGAGTAGAAGTTCGAGTGAAGGTGCAGTCGTGAATATGACAATAAGACTAACTGCCACATTCGCGAACATGCCTTCACTGCAACTTCTACTCCAGGCCGTTTGGAGCGGCAGATCTGTTTTGTTTTTTGCCAGAGTCGACCATCCTTATAGTCTGAACGTGCGGCGTAGCATAAGCTTTGATAACTCTGATCAGCTGCCGGTACCAGTACTGTAATTGATCATCGCATTACACTTTTGTGGCATGGGCACATTTCAAGTCGTCACTGGTAAGCGAAAGTTTCGTGGCTCGCCCTGCGCGATGGCTTCCCCAGACGACGGTGAACTTGCAGGGGAGCAGTGTGTTACATGCAGTAAATTGGGGGAACTGGAGGTGCGGACAAGCTGTGCGGACATCTGTGCTGCACCCCACGCTTCAGTGCCTTGCCCATGGCAGTCGAGGAAGCGCATTCATTTGCTCATCCTACAGAGCGATATTTGCAGTCAGCAAAGGGCATGGCTTTTCAAGCAGGTTTTCAATTATGGCTCTGAACTTGTCCGAAAGAGACAGGGCAATCAATGAACAGAAGGGTAAATGAACATCGGGCAGACACAGGCAAAGCCCTCCCAAAGGCAGTTTCCCAGCATTTCAATCAGATGGGCCGTAAGGTTGTTGAAATTTATTTATTTATTCTCCATGTTGGGCTTTAAATCTTCAAAGGACACAAAATATAGGGTGGCATATCTGATCCATAAATTTAGAACATTGGAACCAACAGGAGCAAATATTGTTACGTGAAATCTCTATGTATTTACAGTATATTTACAACAGCCTCAACTAGCATAGCCGCGAGCAGCAACATGGAACCAGGCCCACTTTGTTACAGTTGAATCCCGCTATAACGAAATTCACGGTGCACGAAAAAAAATTCGTTCTCGCGGAACTTCGTTATCGCAAAAATTTGACGTGAAACGCAGAAAGAATTGCCCAAGCAGCAGCAAAGGCGTTTAATGCCAAAAATCTGTAAGCTTGGTTTGCTTACGCTTCACGGCGAGCAACGCCGTCACGCGATTTTCGCACTCGGTCAGCAAACCCATTGCAACATCGTCGTCTCGGACAGCAACGAAATTCCCACAAACCACGCATACACTGCTTTGTCCAACTCTTCATGGAGGGGCCGCGTCACCTTTTTGTGCTTCGAGGATGTGCCTGAAGCAAGTGCCATTCTCACGCTGTCCTTATTGCCTAGAATCGTTGACAGCGAACTTGCAGGAATTCCGAAGTCTTCAGCAATTGCCGCTTTCTTCCTTCCGCTTTCTGCTTGGGCGATTATTTGAGCTTTTTGCTCAAGGGAAAGAGTTTTGCGTTTTTTCACTTGCGTTGCCATCGTGTCCTGCGGATGAAAACTCGTCGTTGTCGAAGAGAAAGGCAGCGAGTGAACAACGCGACCACGACACAAAGCCAAAATGGCGGAACTGCAATCACGTGATTTCATGCTTAATGTGGCTTTGGATTTGACTTGGACTTCTCGCCAATAAAACTAGTTTCGGTTTCGATTTTGAACGCGAAAATTTCGTTGAAGCGGAAACGCTCTGCAAAAATGGTTCGTTGTGCAGAGAAATTTAGGCCATTAATTCTTATAGGATACTCGCGGAAAATAAAAAATTATTCGTTGTCGCGGAAATTTCGTTGTGGCGGTATTCGTTGTGGCGGGATTCAACTGTATCTCCTTGTCCCTTCCACGAGGCAAGTGAAGGAAACACTTAGTTGTCGTTATCTTGCAACAATATCTTGAAAGAAGCATTAGTATTCCTTAAATATATTTCCTCTCTGCCACAACTAGTCATGCAAACAATCTCATAAAGTGTAAATAGTACAGTTTATTCATAGCACATGTGCATACTTTGGATCCCCGCCCCCCCTCCTGTAAAAGCATAAGCTCCAATTGTTTTTTCAAACATGTTTGTTTCTCATTACTTCTTACTTTGGTTCCCTCTTGAATTGTTTCAGATAATGCCATGCTTGGCAGGTATAGTATACTCTAATTTGTTGTTATTTTGATTTTTTTTTGTCCTTCTCTCCCCTTTCCAAAACCTCTTGATAGCTGTTCCCATGCAGCTGCATTGCTCATCAGGTCCCTTTGGAATGCTTGTCCCTTTCAATGTATGAAGGAGCACTGAATAAGGGTAAAAGGGGTACAAGAATGCTGAATTGGGTGAGTTGGTGAGTTTGCAGTTGTCCTTGTCTTCTTTGCGCTACGTTTCCTAAAATGTAAAAGGGGTACATCTCAGTTTGCAGGTCGAGCCAACGTTTCGACAAGTGGACTTGTCTTCGTCTGGGCAAAGCGATCATCAGTGGCAGGGGTTTAAATACGCTTTTGCTTCCAAAGAAGAAAAGCTGTGGAGGTGAAAATGGGTGGGAATAAAGCAGGTGAAGGAGTGGGGAGGGGAGGATGGGTGAGAAGATGAGAAGAAAGTAGGTCATGGAGTGAAGAAAAAAAAAACATCTTCAGTATGTATTTCTCAGCCTGGAACCAGGGATCCTGTGGCCAGTAAAAGAAGTAAAAGCAGCATACCAGGAAGAACTACAATACCGGGTAGATGATTAGTCACCACTTAAGAAAATCCCTTAAGTATATTCCCTATGCAACATAACTATTCGGGGAAACAATCCTACATAGCGTTAATTGTACAGTTTATTCACAACGCATGTACACTCTATTCCCTTCTGCAATAGCATAAGCTGTACATGTTTCTCCAAACACATTTCCCCCTTATCACTTGTTGCTTGAGTTTGTCCTCAAACCTTTTTTTTTTTTTTTTTGCATGTCATTTGTGGTTCACTGTGCGGTTATTATCCTGTGACTTTGTACACACCTCCCCCTCCCCCCCCCCCCCCCCCGCCCCCCGCCACCACCACCACCAGCTTTGCAGAAAGTTTTAAGAATTGACCCCCTTAGATATATTCCTTATCAGGGCCCTTTGCAAAGCCTGTCTCTTTGTAAGGTGTATCTGCACCAAACCCTCTTAAGTGGTGACAAATCATCTTCCCGGTATTGTAGTTTTTCCTGGTATGCTGCTTTTACTTCTTTTGCAGGCCACAAGATCCCTGGTTCCAAGCTGAGAAATACATACTGAAGATTTATTTATTTTTTCACTGCATGACCTACTTCCTTCTCACCCATCCTCCCCTCCACACTCCTTCACCTACTTTCTTCTCACCCACTTTTCCCTCCTAAACTTTTCTTCTTCGGAAGCAAAAGCGTATTTAAACCCCTGCCAGTGATAATCACTTTGCCCAGACGAAAACAAGTCCACTTGTCGAAACGTTGGCTCGACCTGTGAACTGAGGCGTACCCCTTTTACACTTGTTCAGTGCTCCTTCATAACGGGTAAACCATCTTCTACCTGTCCCCTTTCAAGAAACACGTGTCAGCATCGAACCTGCTTTCGGTGCTGACAATCGTCTACTTCGCATATTAGATTTTCTTGCTGCTGCTGCTTTTCTTTTTTTTTTTTTTTCATGTGAT
This sequence comes from Amblyomma maculatum, assembly GCF_055883805.1. Classification (NCBI taxonomy): domain Eukaryota; kingdom Metazoa; phylum Arthropoda; class Arachnida; order Ixodida; family Ixodidae; genus Amblyomma; species Amblyomma maculatum. The sequence goes on from NC_139348.1 coordinate 12,487,159, forward strand.
GGAGGCACTGGTTCCATGCTCATAGAAATTCATACCCAAGGAAACATTCTTTCACTTCTCGCCCTGCTTCTTCCCCCCCCCCCCCCCCCCCCGGCTTTTCTTCTTCGGAAGCAAAAGCGTATTTAAAACCTCCACCAGTAATTGTGCTGCCCAGACGAAGACAAGTCCCCTTGTCGAAATGTTGGCTCGGCTTGCTAACTGAGGCTCCCCCTCTACACTTGTTCAGTGCTCTTTCATCCTACAAGCGAATTCCCTACTTTGATCTAATAGATGTGCCACCTTCATGGTCCCAACAGCGCAACAAACTTTGTTTAGACTTGATGTTAAACTCCTCTGTTCATAGTAAAACTCAAGGTGTATCTGGGACAATTAGATTTCTAACTGCTTAGACTGTGCAGCTCTGACAGGTCAACTTTCAGTGCCCCAATGAGGCATTTACACTGCCCAACTTGACACACAGTACTTTCAGAGAGAATCATGCTTAGCAACAGGTATAAAAAAATAATCCAGAATAGGTGCCTCTTATAAAGGGCTACAGGTTAACTTAATTTTCATTGCAACAGTTGATCAACACTTACAGGACGGCCAAAACACTCAGCACCTCCAGTATTTCCTGCTGCTGCACCAGCCATCCCAGAAGTATTGAAGACGTCAACAAGTTCTGGCAACTCTATAAAACAACAGAACATTACAGAAAGAAAACATGAGCAACACTGCGCATCAGAGCTTCAGATGGGTGAAGTTTAAATTTCCCAAACTTATTTAGCTACCGACAGCACAGAGCAACACAAAGATGCTACTCAGCTAGAAATCATCTGCACTATGTCGTGCAGCAACCAACAATGCTACTGAGTAAAACTTATTTGCCTTTGTCTGGGCCTTAGAAAATAACCTTTTATTTATTTATTTTTTCGTTTGCTCCTGCACAAGGTCTGCAGACATAATTAAAAAGGTATCACTTGCAGAGTTTAGAAATCGTTCTTGAGGTGGCACCACAAAAGGCAGCTATGTATTGTACAACCAACAGACATATGAGCTACCACTGCACAGCACCAACTATAAGATTGGAATGCAAGGAGGCAGTGTCCATATTCCAGTGTACATAAAGCAATACCTAAAGGAAGAAGGTGTGCCTACATACACACCCACCAGCTGCTCGGTTAAATGGACTCACTTGCTGAAAATAATGCGCAATGGTCTCAACTGCCTCAGATGAAACAGACAAAGCGAGCACTCAGATTAAAATATTCAAGGTGCATTCTGAATGAGTGAGCCCTAGAAAATTTGCACTTTTCTTTCTAGATGCAAGATTTCTGGTTCCCAATTCAACGAAAATGTTTGTACTCTAAAAAAGTAGTCGCATACAGTGCCAAGTCTGAACGACAAGCACTGTATCGCAACAGTGCTCAGATAACAACATTTTAGCGCACATTATTTGGATTACATAACTGGTATCAAAGCCTCCCTTAACCTTCACCCACTGGAAATTCCGACAGAAAATTGCACAACTTTGTCCTCATTGACCAAACTTGCTCTTAGAGTCGCCACTACGCACTTCTCGTTGCCATTATAATTCAATGAGCGTTCAGCATCTTCATGGTCACACTGATGCTTTCAACAGGTCCGTTTTTCCTAGACCAATTGCAGCATAGAATAAATTACCCGAATCAATAGCCTCCAAGCATGACATTTAAATTTACGACTATACTTGCTGCCCATCTAAACGAACAACTACAATGGTTTCCTTTCTGTGCAATTTTTATTCTTTCGAGTTATGTTGCATTTGTTTTTGCTCTTATACTGCCCATAGTCTGTTTTAGGAGTTTTTGAATTGCGCTCAGGTACAATTTATGGTATTCTTGAATTGCTGTTGTATTACTGCATTGTAGTGCCTGTTCTCGTTTTTCATTTACTGACCGTTGATACATATGTTATCGATTCCCCCCCCCCCCCCCCCTCAATGTAATACCCCACTTGGGGCCTTTAAGGGATAGAAAATGATGATGAGACACAGTAAAGGTTATGTGAACGCATAACTTTTTCTATCACGCAAATAAGACAGGGAGTCTTGCGCTCGTGCCAATAACTTTGGCATGTAAGTATGCGGCGACATAGCACAGCTAGAAGCAATATAAGAACACAGGAGCACGTGGCCTCGACACTTTGCAAAGTGCTGCCACCGACATGTGATCAGAATCAGCAGTAAAGGCGCACGCAAAGTAAGCTTGGACGGCTCCTTTTTCCGAGGATGCCCTTTACATTATTTCTTTAAACAAAGAAATAAGTGGTCAGTGGTACCATGGATTGACCCATAATTTGATGAAGATTGGACACAGACATGGCATCCGGATTGTTCCCTGCGACATAAAACAGAGCCAAAGGCATGTTTGGTCGAGTGAATAACCAGGAGTTTAAGTCTAGATGCCAAACTGTGCACCGGACAAGGTACTCCGATTGTATCCAGGGGATTGTTTACCAGATTCCCTTACATTGTGGGAAGCAATACATTGATTAAAACTTCCTGCTGGGCGAGTTGGTAGTTCATCTTGATGTAGGTTTTTTTTTTAGCGCAAACGTCTCGCCTTTCTTGTCTGTCATTGTTTGCGCTAAAAAAAAAAAAAAAAAGCTACATCATGTAATACATTGGACAAACAGGAAGATTCATTAATAACAAAATTAGAGAGCACACTGCAGCAATATCGGAGAAGTCAGACATCAACCTCCCAGTGCACTGCAAAGGCTGCTTTATTTGTATTTGCAAAGACCAAAAATGTCCAGCTGACCTTCACAATGGGAAGGTTTTGAGAAGGAATAAAGACAGGTTAACAAGGGAAATTTTCAAAGCACATGCAATCAGGAACTCGGAAGACCAATGTGTTACCACGCCTTCAATGGTACTGTTGAAAAAGGAATTAGATTACGCTTGTTGGCAGGATGTTAAAGATAAGGAATAAGTTAGCTGCAGAGGTAAAGTGAAGGGAGAAAAGATGCGCGGGTTCAGATCAATATAGTTGTCAGTGCAGCGTTGTCCTTGTGTCTGTGTGCGCTTCTTTGGTTTTGTTCCTCTGCTCTGCTGCCTTCTTCCAAGATGTTACACCAACTAGCTCAACATTCTACTCTATTCTTGTTCAACTGAGTGATTTCATGTGAAAACCAAAGCCTTGAATGTACACGGCATTGCGTTCCACTGTTTAGGGCACTTAAAAGGCAACAGATGAGAAATGTATGCGACAGTCAAGCACAGCAAAACTGAACATGCCCGCGCCTACATTTTTTGCCATCACTACCTTGTGTTTCGCCTTGCAGCTCGGAAATTTATTTATTTCCCTACTTCTTGCTACGCTTTTCCTCTCTTTTACTTCTGAGTGAACTGCACCACCTTCCTTCCATATTCATAGCCAACTTTACTTTTTTATCCTATGCACTGTATTCTTTCCTTCACGGTTCTAAGGCTTATGTAAAGTTGGCTCCTTAGTGTTGGTGAGCCTGATGGTAAAGCCATTAAAAAAAGCAATTTTGCATTTTTTTTGTTTGTTTTTTTTATATCTGCCCTTCGATTCTAAGTAGTGCGTGTGCAGTGATGTAATTTCAAGGGAAGTACATCCCCGTGGCCAGGTGCACTTTACGACAACTGATTGTTACCAAAAATGTTTTTACCATTTAGGCAAAAGATGTCGCTTATGGAAGAGGAACTGGGACTTCAGTTTCATTTTACTATATCCAAGTTTACTATAGTGGGGTTCCACTGTATTAGCACTGCGCTGCGTGTTCATTGTCAGTTTCGCTGAGCTAAGACAGTGCACTCTTAGACAGGCCCTCCAATGCTTAACCGGCTTCAAGACAGCAATAAATGAACCAGCTGTGAATGGACCCCTTTCTAAGTCAAGCCAGAGCTTTGAAATCAATACTGAGTTGCAGGCAGTCACAAATTTGCAGTGATGGCAGATGAGACTGGGACAGGCATTGAAAAACATTCCTCATCATATGTCTAATTCTGCACATGCACCATGCCAATCATTTAACGTGCCAGAGAGTGCCATGTAATGATTAATCACAGGCCTTTAATTGTGACACTCAATTGTACAGTGAAAATCCTTTCCTATTTACAAAAATGATCACTAGCTGTAACATGAACTGTAGAAATTAACACAGAGAGCTGAGGCTGTGTGATCACTACATGCATAATATCTGCATTCGCAGGCCATTAAAATTGCAAACAAGCCATTCCTTTCTCCAGTAGACACAATATGAAAAATTTTTTACTGAATTTAACTCTTATTTATGTGGAGGATCAGAATATCGCAAAAGTGTATTTAAATTGCCAATGACAATTTTTTATTCAATATGAGTTATGCATAGATAAGCCTACTAACTACTTCAACGTAGCCAAAAACATGTAGTTGCTTACCTTTTGATCTAATTCCAGCCTAAGATGCTGTCTCCCCATTTTTGTTTTCCTGGCTTCTATTATACAAAAAAGAAACACCAGAATTTTTTTTCAAAAATGAGGTTTAACTGCTTAAACACAAACAATTTAGAACTGATTCCTAGCTTTTAACAAGCAGCAGTCATTCATCAATAAGAGGCCTGGAGGAATGTAAGAGACTATTGGTATAATGAATAATGCAATTTGAACATTATTTTCAATAGCAAGCTGTGGTACTTAAGAGAATAGTGAAAGCTTAGCATCAAAACTAAGGCAACAGGTGATGCCACCAAGCTGCCCATTAAAGCTCACAAAAATAATTTCTTTTGCCGATGTACTGCATATTAAACTCGCTGAAATTGGTGTGCCAGACTTACTGAATAACATAAAAAGCTTTCTGCTAAATAATTTGACAATCTACCAGCTCCAAGATGCTGTGGAGCTGGCAGATACACATGGGGTTCACGACCACCCTGTGCAGGATTTCTGGCTCAAACAGGCTTCTGCTGCACACTGCTAACTCGAATAAGAAAGTTACTACATGATGATCTTAAAACATATGTTAATGGCCTGCAGATCTATTTAATTTCTGACTCTGTCTCAGGGATTAGATTGCAAACGTAAGCATTTTATGCTGTTGTCAAAAAAGGAAAACAATACATTTTTACAGAAATCTAAAAAGCAATACAAAACATTTTCTCATTATGGCCTATAACACACGAATGGAAGGTACAGAAGACCGAAACCTTGCTGGTCTTCAGTTGATGGGCATCACCCTATCCCTCCTCTTCCTCTAGCATTGCATTCAGTAATTTTTCCAGATTGCTGCGCACAGCTAGGAAGAAGAAAAGCTATTAGTAGACACTCTCATACCAGTCTTTGCTTCACTCTATATTATGGCTTGTGAATGACATCACTTGCTTTAACATACAAATGCCACAGTTCAAAATTGAGCTCTTGCTCTGAAAAAGCAATGACTATGTTCATTTTTGTTTTTACATATCGAACACCCTGGGCGGGGACACTTATATCCCCACCCACGGTGTCCGATATGCAAGAACAAAAATGTTGAAGCCGACTTGCTGTGGGACTGCCCAGCACTGAAATTGACACGAATCCCGGCACTTGGCGAAAGCTAGCCTACCAGCAAACAATCCTGCCACGTATATCACCTGGACGCAGGGACTCCTTGACTTATAAAATCACCCAACCTTTTTCCATTAATTTAATCATTTCTTCATTCTTCATCTCATACCCTACTGATGCCCTTAGGCAGTAAATATCGTTAAAAAAAACAAAAATCAGACGGCACAAGCAGGCAATGTACTTTCCGGTTCTAACCCAAAAACATTGATAAACATTCGCCGGTAAAAAAATTACGGCATCTGAAAAACCCAATAACGCCGGTTTTTGGTAGAAAAACTTTTCCTCTTCCGTCCCTTCAGAGTACAGAAACAAGCACAAAGTATTTTAACCATGGCTCCACTTGTTTACGTTATTGCAAAATCCGGACACTGCGATATGTGCCAAAAGTATTTCTGTGGCTTGACATCGTATTTTTTCTCCCTTAATACCAACGTTGGGAAAAAAAATTACTGCACTGTCGACATGTTGAGCACTACGTGCATGCCCCTTCTCCCCAATGAGGGCCGTAAATATAAATAACCAAAGAACTTGGGAGACCCTGCACAGCTCTGACCCTGAGACCCAGCTGGGCGCGATCAACCTGGCCGAAGAACAACGCACACCAGCCAGCATCCGAGGCGAAGCGCCAGACGCAGGTGGCGGAGATACGCGAAGTCTATTCCTCCTTCTTGATAAACATGCATGCATACCGCCACAGCGAAATAGCAGCGCTATCTGGCTCAATGCAAGGGCGCCAGTTCTACATCTGCAAAAAATACAATAATAGTCTGTATACTTACGGCTGAACTTGACAGCTTGCGCGACGAGCAGCTTTGATGAGCCAGTTGCCCGCCGTTTTTTATCCTCTCGGGCCGGGCAACGTTTACCCAATTGACCTTCTGTTGAAGGGCCGCTAAACGTCGGCAAGGTTTTTGAGTTACGTTTGACGACTGCGTCGTGCCCCTGAATTACATTAACATACTGTACAGCAAAAGATTCATCGGGAAATCGGAACAGCGCGAACTTGTACAAGTACAGAACAAGATGTCACATGTCACCAATGGATCCCAAAATGGCCTAATCGCACGTGTGTCGCACCCGCCACCTATAAGGAGTAAATAATGTTTCTTTCTCTTGTTTTAGTAGTAACACACCATTTAGCCCCAAATCTAGCCCTTGTTACCAATCTTTTTCCTCATTTATTTTTTTTTTCACAAACATCTTTAAACGCGCGCGTTTGGTGATCACGGAGGCCATAATACAAGCAACTTTTTTTATATTTAGGTCCCTTCGATTTGGCTCTGCACTAGTTGAAGTAGTGCAGCACCGCCGTCCTTGTTTTGCCAGTGCCGCGCGCGCCGTCTGCACTTCTCTCCTCGTTTTGTCAAGGTGCAGGGCTAGTCTGCACGAGTTCTCGCTCACTGTGCACTCGCTCCAGAAGAGGTGCAGATAAAGTGCAGCATGGCGTACGCTCCGCTTGGCCCAGAGCAGACGATGCTGCGCATCGTTCTGCTATGTGCAAACTTGAATCGAAGTTCTGAGCCTAACCCGCGCAAGCTTGATGACCGCGTTTTGCCCATCATGCTAAATGTGCCTGTAAGGCTTTGTGTGTATTAACTTGTTCCGATTCGTTTTAGCCGCTTTGTGCGAACTTGAATCGCAGTTCTCAGCCTAACCCGAGTAAGCTGGATGACCGCGTTTTGCACATCATGCCTAAAAGTGCCTGTAATAGCAGCACAATATCGTCTGCATACATCAAACCGGGGAGGCGCTGCTCTACCGCCTTTCCACCTAAACTGTATGACAGGTTAAAACCTAGGTTACTGTCTTGTATCCTCCGTTCCAGGTTTATCAAATAAAGCATGAACAGCACCGGTGATTGAGGACAGCCTTGTCTTAATCCTTTGCATACTTTGACATCCTCCGTACTTCTTATCCCTTCCCACGTAATTTCTACTTTGTTATCCCGGTATATTTCCTGTAGGAACTCTATTATCTCATAACCGCTACCTTCTTCTTTTAATATGTTCCACAGGAGTTCCCTGCTTACGTTGTCGTACGCCCCGTTTATGTCCAGGAAGGCCAAATACAAAGGTTTATTTTCCACTCTAGATATTTCGATGCATTGGGTAAGCACGAACAGGCAATCATCTAAGCGCCTACCATTTTTAAAGCCGTTCTGAAGTTCTCCGAGTATCTTGTTACTTTCAACCCATGCTTGCACCTTTAATTTCACCGCCTGCATGGCTAACTTGTACATTACAGATGTTATGGTAATCGGCCTGTAGGATTTTATGTGCATCCTTTCTCCTTTCCCTTTATAAATCAAATTCATTTTACTCTGCCGCCAGCTGTCCGGAATTTGCTTATTCGATATGACTGTTTCCTAAGCTTTTAACAACCTTTCCTTACTTTTTGGACCGAGTTCATTAATCAGCTTGATCGGAATTCCATCTATTCCTGTAGATGTGTTTTTAGGAATATTTTTTTCTGCCTTTTTCCAGTTTAGATTGGTCAGTTCTAAGGTGCTTTGTATTCTGCTACCTTGTGTTGCTTCCTGATTTGCGGAGATTGCCCTATCGTCGTTCTTAAATGACTCGGCTATAACTGATCTAATGTAGTTCACTGCGTTGTCTCCTTTTAAACAATTTCCCTCGTTATCTTGAATCCGATCTTGCTTTCTTTGATTCTTCTTCCCTAGCCAGCTTATATGGTTCCAGAATTTTCTTGCTCCGCCTCTAGAGGCATCGTGTACATCAGCCATCCAGCGATCGGTGGACTGTCTTATTTTACTTTGGACGAGGGCCTGCACTTGAAGTTTCTTTTGTCGATATGATTGCCATTTTTGGACGATTTCCTCCTGAGAAGCCTGTGCTTTCTTTGCCATTCGGTGTTCCCTTGAAGCAGCCCGTCGTTGTTCAATAGCTTCCCTGATTTCCTTATTCCACCAGCTCCGTGGCTTCCTCTTTCCATTCCAGCGGTTTGCTACTTCAACCTCCTGAATTTTACTCTTTATGAGTAGTTCTACCTGTTCATAATCCCAGTCTTCCATGGGGCTTTTCTCTATTGCTTCCTCTATGTCTGCTGCTATCTGCGCTATTTGATCGTCGTTTAATTTTGCGTTTACGCTTTGTCTAAATTCCATTTCTCTTTTCATCAAGGGCCCCATCTGCAGACTAATACGTTTATGATCACTTCCCAGACTACACTCCCCTTCTTCGTCTATTTCCATTTTTGTTACCTTGCTATAAATTTCCCGCGACATTAGACAATAGTCAATGGTCGTCTGCCTGTTGCGGAATTCCCACGTGATTTGGCCTTCACATTTTGTTTCTCTATTTACTATAACTAGATCGTGTCGCTCGCAGAAATCTAGCATTAGCTTCCCGTTACAATCCGTGTATCCATCCAGATCGACGATGTGGCCGTTCACAGCAGAATAATATTGGCCCCGTTTCCAAACTGGCTTATATCGTCACTGAGACATTCAACAAGATCCCTGTTTTCTTGCCTGCATTGATGTCCTGTTCCTAAATAAACTACCCCTAGCCATGTCCTTATACCGGCAATGGTTCCCGAAACCCAGATATGTTCTTTACAAGATGATTTAATTATTTGCCAGTTTGTTCCCTGGTGTATCAGCATACCTACCCCTCCACCCTTTCTTTCCGTTCTCGTTGTGTTGCACCCTTCCCAGACGTAGCCTTCTATAAACGGCGGATCTTCTAGATCCCTGAGATGAGTCTCGCAAAGAGCGTACACACCTATTTTGTCATCCTTCAACTGCTGTTCTATCTCTAGCCATTTCGCTCTTTTTCTACCTCCTTGCATGTTTAGCTGTAGGAGCTGTAGTTTAGGAGCTGTAGCATAGCACCGCCACCGGCGGATATTATGCGTGATCCTTCCCTCGAGCAGTGGGAGGCCGTGTTGGCCAGCTCAGAACCGGTCGTCCAGACCAGGGCCGTGGAGTGGGCCACCCAGGTCGCCGTCAGCCATACATGCTCTCTGACGAAAATAAAGTTTTTCCATCCATCCATCCATCACCGTTTCCTGCGCTGGCCCGACGGGCCACAGTAATGACGTACGTACCGCGAACGACGTCCATTGTTCCGTCTCGCTGGCTGACGGGAGAAGGATGGGTGTCTACCGCTCGCTGCGCGCTTTTCCCTCGCCACGGCCAGACTGAATCCAGCGGCGCGCGCTCATCGGCTGTTTTTTTTTTTTTTTTTTTTTTTTTTTTTTTCGCGCTCGCGGAGTGCCACGCCCCACCTCCCGCCAAACGCGGAGGACGAAAGGGAAATTGTCTTGCGGAGGCTAGACGACCTCGGGCAGGAGAGTGAAAAACCTTTGCGAGGGAACGGAAGGAGAGAAGCATGACAGAATCGGGTGATCGCGGTGACTGTAACTGCGTTATTAGTTACTCTTTTCAAAAAACTTTTGCGGCCTTGCGTTCTAGGGGCGAAGTCTCACAGTCACCGGGGAAGAAAATATTTTCGACCGGAGGGTGGACAGTGGGCCTTTAAGCCACAGGATCCTTGGCCTACATCGTTTTAATTCACTCGTTTTCATTCTCGGGATAAAAATTCAAGCGCTGAAGAGCGTGAAGGACTGTCCGTTGAACATGCATGGGTACATGAGCGCAGCCGCGGTATCCAAGTTGAAACGGACGTTCAGGGCACAAGATTAATTCCCGGGTCGCTCGAAATTGAATTTGGCTTTCCTGCAGTAACGCACTTGCACAATTGAACCGCTGAACGATTATGGTCTAATTGCAATAGTTTTTTTATAGTTATTTGATACTGCCCATGGTAAACTCAGTTGATATATCTGGCTGGCTTATAGAAATTTCTTGCAAAAAGGGTCTTGGGTTCGCGCTGCAAGCTTTCATGCTCTACGTGCTTCCAGCATTAACACACGCTCGACGCCATGACTAGAGCTCTGCACCTGATTTTCCTGTCCGGACCCGGCCCATGCCCACCGTTTAAAGGCCGAGCCCAGCCCGGCCCCATTCACACATGAACCAGGCGCGTACCTGGCCCGCGTTTCCGCGACTAGGCCCGCCCCGGGCCCGACAAAGTCTGCATGCGCAGACGCCTTAAAAATGCACTGCTTACCGCCAGTACATAAAAATATGCCAAGATGAGACAAAAAAAAAACTTACAGTAATATTCTTCTCAACAGATAATTAAGGGCAGTAGTGTAGTACCTGTAGAAGAAAAAGGTTTCGTCAAGAAAGTTTTGGGAAGACATTTTACTCCTCTGTCTACAATACGCTTTCTCTTATTCGGCGTCAAATAAATCACTGGACCAAATTTAGCGGCAGGATTCCTTCATTTCCAAAAGAAGCTGTATACACAGAAAGCCCTGGCCCGCGGCCCGTTCCCGTGCAGTGTTCTACCGGCCCCCTGTCCCAATCCCGATCACGTATATAACACAAGCAAATATACGGGACGTCGTATCAAACACGTATGGCGAGCTTAGTACGGATCACACATATACTCTTTCATATATGTACTACAATCAGCTGAATACGGCAGCGACGATGTCTTGCGATGTGTTTGCTAACACGTTGGAATGGCCACAGAGCATAGCGTGGCGGAACGTCCGTGGCCACGATGCCGATCTTCTCTGTCTCTTACTCAAGTGATTAAGAGGGACACACTACCACTTTCAGGACTAGATCATACCTCCTAAACCTCCTGCGTCCCTTTTGTTTTCCTGAATACATTCGAGGGGTGCACATACATCATGACTGATGTTTTGTGGTCGTGTGCGCCTCTCAGCTAGCAGTTCTAGTGAAATGATGCCGAGACAGCGAGAACGCCGAATTGTTATCCTTTCGAACAATCGTCTTCATAACGGTGCGGACGAGTTCTTCGTTAACTTTCGGGTAAAAGGAGCAACATGCAGGACAACTTGTCTGACGACGGCGACCGCTAATTGACAAAAAAAAAAAAAAATGAAATAAGAATGGAGTTTATAATGAAATTGCTACGCCTTTGTATATGAAGCTGTACTCATTATGGTGCGTTACAAAACGTGAGCAGACACAAAAGCAGATGCAGAAGGATTGTGTGTGTCAATGTCAAGCGAGACAAAAATGTGACGTGTAGGCCTATAAAATTTGAAAAATAAATATATAAAAAAAAGTTGCTTGTATTATGGCCTCCGAGATCACCAAACGCGCGCGTTTGGTGATCTCGGAGGCCATGCTTGTATACATGGTAAAAAGATGTCTGTGAAAAAAAAAATAAATGAGGAAAAAGATTGTTAACAAGGGCTAGATTTGGGGCTAAATGGTGTGAGTTACTACTAAAACAAGAGAAAGAAACATTATTTACTCCTTATAGGTTAAGGAAACAGAGAGGGGTCTGTGGAAAACAGGGATGGAGACTAAATCAGCATTAGAAATGTACCGAACGTTCAAGCAGGAAATAGCCAAAGAAAACATTTACGATAATTCTAGGGGCAGCCCATTGTTGTTCGAGGCTAGGACAGGAGTATTGCGGACTAAGACGTACCGAGTCAAGTACCAAGAGATAGACACGCTGTGCAGGGTGTGTGGGGAGGATGAGGAAACGCCTGAACACTTAATAATTTCCTGTAAAGGGCTCCGCCCTATAGTTCAAGGCAATGGGCCAGATTTAGCCAAAGCATTGGGGTTTAAGGATAATGAAGGGAAAATAGACTTTAAAAGGGTAGAAATAACCAAACGAAGGTTAGCTGATTGGTGGCTGAAAGGAAGGCAAGAATAGGTCCACACTATATATTACTATTCACGGCTAGGCGGCCTGTGGCGCCGCCGCCCGATTCAAAGGGTTCAGCCTTATCCATCCATCCATCCATCCGATTAGGCCATTTTGGGATCCATTGGTGACATGTGACATCTTGTTCTGTACTTGTACAAGTTCGCGCTGTTCCGATTTCCCGATGAATCTTTTGCTGTAGAGTATGTTAATGTAATTCAGGGGCACGACGCAGTCGTCAGACGTAACTCAAAAACCTTGCCGACGTTCAGCGGCCCTTCAACAGAAGGTCAATTGGGTAAACGTTGCCTGGCCCGAGAGGATAAAAAACGGCGGGCAACTGGCTCATCAAAGCTGCTCGTCGCGCAAGCTGTCAAGTTCAGCCGTAAGTATACAGACTATTATTGTATTTTTTGCAGATGTAGAACTGGCGCCCTTGCATTGAGCCAGATAGCGCTGCTATTTCGCTGTGGCGGTATGCATGCATGTTTATCAAGAAGGAGGAATAGACTTCGCGTATCTCCGCCACCTGCGTCTGGCGCTTCGCCTCGGATGCAGGCTGGTGTGTTGTTCTTCGGCCAGGTTGATCGCGCCCAGCTGGGTCTCAGGGTCAGAGCTGTGCAGGGTCTCCCAAGTTCTTTGGTTATTTATATTTACGGCCCTCATTGGGGAGAAGGGGCATGCACGTAGTGCTCAACATGTCGACAGTGCAGTAATTTTTTTCCCAACGTTGGTATTAAGGGAGAAAAAATACGATGTCAAGCCACAGAAATACTTTTGGCACATATCGCAGTGTCCGGATTTTGCAATAACGTACACAAGTGGAGCCATGGTTAAAATACTTTGTGCTTGTTTCTGTACTCTGAAGGGACGGAAGAGGAAAAGTTTTTCAAGAACTGGTACTAGGTACCAAAAACCGGCGTTATTGGGTTTTTCAGATGCCGCAATTTTTTTGGATGGATGGATGATAGTGGCTCTGCCCTTTGAATCGGGCGGCAGCTTGCGCCGCCTAGCCAAAAAATTAAAAGAAATATATTTATCTCTACCCATTTTTAGCTTCTAATTCGCCCGTATCTGCCCCCCTCCCTTTTTTTCCTCTCTTTATTCTCTTGACTTTTTCCACCAATCCTCTAACCTCTCTTTTGTTATCAGAACGCGTTCCTCATCCATTCGTCCATCTTCCCCAGCAAATCCCAGCGCTCTCTCCAGATCTGCCGCTTTTTCCGCGGGAAGGGCAGGACGAAGTTTTTGGCACCTTAGAACAACATGTTCCGTTGTTTCCTCCTCAGTTCCGCACGCCGCGCATAATATATCTACTTCCTGAAATTTTTTCCTGTACGTTTTTGTTCTGTGGGCCCCTGTCCTAGCCTCAAACAGCAATGAGCTCCCTCGTGAGTTGTCGAATAAACTTTCTTTCTTTATATCCTGTTTTCGAGTTCTATACATACCCAATGTTGATTTTCCTTGCATTCTTTCCTCCCACATTTTCCTTTCTGCCTCCTTTACTTGCTTTTCAATGCTGCTGTTTTGCTGCGGTGTATCTCCAAACTCTAGGTACTTAAATCTGAGCTTTCGGGTTCTGTTAGTCCATTTCGTATTCAGGGTTTTCATGAAGAGGTGCTTGTACATTTTTCGTGCCCACCTTGATTCCTCCATTTCGGTTAGTCTCTGATCATATTTTAGTTTGCTAATTGCCTCTCTAACCTCAAATGATGCCCAGCCCATATCTCCCTGGACTCCTTCATTAGGTGTGTTGCCATGTGCTCCCAATGCCAATCTACCTACCTTTTTCTGTCTGATTTCAAGGCCTGACTGTACTTCTGATTTCATGCACAGGACTGCATTTCCAAAAGTGAGTCCTGGTACCATAACACCCTTCCATACTCCTCTAACAACCTCATACCTGTTATAATTCCAGAGGGCCCTGTGTTTCATAATATCCGAACTCCTTTTCCCTTTGTCTATCGTAATTCCTTCATGCTTTTCTAGGTAATTTTTTCCTTCGTTGATCCATATGCCCAGGTATTTATAGCTCTCCACATGTTCAACCTTGGTGCCTTGTATTTCCAGCACGTCCCCCCTTTCATCATTAAATACCATTATTCCTGATTTTTCACTGCTAAATTGCAGTCCCAGCTTTTCGCCCTCTTCTCCACAGATCTTAAGCAGCTCCTGCAACCCATCCCTCTTATCTGCCAGCAGTACAATGTCATCCGCGTACATCAATCCTGGTAGAACTTGTGTTACTTTCTGTCCTCCCCGCATATAGCTTGCATCGAATCCCTTATTACTTTCCTCCAGGCGCCTTTCCATTTGGCTCATGTATATCATGAAAAGCAGCGGTGACAGTGGGCACCCTTGCCTAAGCCCCCTTTTTATTTTTGCTGGTTTTGTTGTTTCCGTCTCCCATACTATCACTGCCTCATTATCTGCATACACTTCTTGTATGAACTGAACCAGGTTTTTATTCAGGCCATATTCCTTCAACTGGTCCCACAGTTTTTTCTGATCTACACTGTCGTATGCCCCTTTAATATCTAAAAACGCTATCCATAATGGTCTCTGACTTGCAGCTGCTGTTTCTATACACTGGGTAACCACAAATAAATTATCCTCTAGTCTTCTGTCCTTGCGGAAACCATTTTGTAGTTCTCCGAGGATATTCCCTCCTTCTGCCCATTCCTCCATCATTACTTTTACTAACTGCATTGCTACCCTGTATATAACTGATGTAACTGTGATTGGCCGATAGGACTTTGTTATCTCTGCTTCCCTTGCCTTTGTATATTAGTCTCATCCTGCTTAATTTCCAATCTTTTGGTACTTGACCGCCCTTTATTGTTTGTTCAATCAACTGTCGCAATTTTACTTTGCTTTTTTGTCTTAATCTGGTAATCAATCCCATGGGTATGCTATCTGGTCCTGTCGCTGTTCCCAAGGGGACCTTCCGTTCTATTTTTGCCCATTGTCTTGCTGTCATCTCCTTGTATTCTTGCTCCTCGTCCCTGTGGTCCTCATTATTCTCCATTTCTTCTGCGGTATTCACTTCCAGACTGGCAAAGGCTGTTTCTATTGTGCGCCTAACATATTCCTGTGCTTCCTCTCCCTCCACTCTTTTTCCTTCCTCTGTGGTCAGTGAGTGTTGGACCCCTTCCGTCTTTTTTGCTTGTAGCCTTATGTGGTTCCAAAACCTCTTTGCAGCATTTTTATCTTTTTTACTTATGTCCATCATCCACTGGACCCCAGCTTTTCCTATTTTGATTTGGATTAAGGTTGACGCCTCCCTTTTTCTCTCAAGGTACTCCTCCCATTTGGATTCTACTTCCCTTGGTGTGGCTCCCCTCTTCTTTGCTAATCTGTGCTCTCTGGATGCCTCTTGACGCCTCGTTATGGCTGCTTTAACTTCAGCATCCCACCAGCTTTTTGGTTTATATTTTCTCTTTCCTCTTCTAATCTTGCCCTTTTTTAGCTCTGTTTTAAATACTTCTACGAGGTCATCGTATGTCCATTCTCTATTTGGTTGTTGGTTTACTATGTCTTCAATGCGCTTTGACCCTTTTTCCAACTGCATATCATTGAGTTTCTGGTTGCTTTCACATACCTGCATTTTTGTTGCGGCCGCTGTCCCGCCGAATTGGAGTTTAATTCTTTTGTGATCGCTTCCTAAGCTCTTCGCCCCTTCTTCATCAATTTCCATACCTACTAACCTGTCATACAGCTTGTGGGACATCAGACAATAGTCGATTGTGGAATGAGAGTTATTTCTTTCCCATGTTATTTTTCCCTCACACTTTATTTCTGAATTAACTATTGTGAGATCCTGGGCTTCACAAAATGTTCCTAACATTTTGCCTGTCGTATCGGTAGCTCCATCAAAAAATTCCATGTGGGCATTCATATCCCCTAAGATTATCACTTCCTTATTCTGGCCAAATTCCTCTGTCTTTAGCTAAACATCTGAAATGTTCTGAATTTTCCTTATTTGAGTCATTTCCTGTTTTTAGGTAAACAAACCCTAGTATTGTATCTAGTTTTCCCACTCTACCCTGGAGCCATATATGTTCTCTGCAGCTTTCTGTTATCCTTTTCCAATCTTGGCCTTTGATTAGCGCCCCCAGGCCACCTCCTTTTCGGTCCTTCCCTTTTCTATTGCACCCCAGCCATGAGTATCCTTCAATGTGTGGAGGTTCTTCACTGTCTCTAAGGTGGGTTTCTGCTACACCATATACTACAAAATTTCCAGTTTGCAGCTGCTCCTGAATTTCATCCCATTAATGTTTTTGGGTTAGAACCGGAAAGTACATTGCCTGCTTGTGCCGTCTGATTTTTGTTTTTTTTTAACGATATTTACTGCCTAAGGGCATCACTAGGGTATGAGATGAAGAATGAAGAAATGATTAATGGAAAAAGGTTGGGTGATTTTATGAAGTCAAGGAGTCCCTGCGTCCAGGTGATATACGTGGCAGGATTGTTTGCTGGTAGGCTAGCTTTCGCCAAGTGCCGGGATTCGTGTCAATTTCAGTGCTGGGCAGTCCCACAGCAAGCCGGCTTCAACATTTTTGTTCTTGCATATCGGACACCGTGGGTGGGGATATAAGTGTCCCCGCCCAGTGTGTTCGATATGTAAAAACAAAAATGAACAGTCATTGCTTTTTCAGAGCAAGAGCTCAATTTTGAACTGTGGCATTTGTATGTTAAGGCAAGTGATGTCATTCACAAGCCATAATATAGAGTGAAGCAAAGACTGGTATGAGAGTGTCTACTAATAGGTTTTCTTCTTCCTAGCTGTGCGCAGCAATCTGGAAAAATTACTGAATGCAATGCTAGAGGAAGAGGAGGGATAGGGTGATGCCCATCAACTGAAGACCAGCAAGGTTTCTGTCTTCTGTACCTTCCATTCGTGTGTTATAGGCCATAATGAGAAAATGTTTTGTATTGCTTTTTAGATTTCTGTAAAAATGTATTGTTTTCCTTTTTTGACAACAGCATAAAATGCTTACGTTTGCAATCTAATCCCTGAGACAGAGTCGGAAATTAAATAGATCTGCAGGCCATTAACATATGTTTTAAGATCATCATGTAGTAACTTCCTTATTCGAGTTAGCAGTGTGCAGCAGAAGCCTGTTTGAGCCAGAAATCCTGCACAGGGTGGTCGTGAACCCCATGTGTATCTGCCAGCTCCACAGCATCTTGGAGCTGGTAGATTGTCAAATTATTTAGCAGAAAGCTTTTTATGTTATTCAGTAAGTCTGGCACACCAATTTCAGCGAGTTTAATATGCAGTACATCGGCAAAAGAAATTATTTTTGTGAGCTTTAATGGGCAGCTTGGTGGCATCACCTGTTGCCTTAGTGTTGATGCTAAGCTTTCACTATTCTCTTAAGTACCACAGCTTGCTATTGAAAATAATGTTCAAATTGCATTATTCATTATACCATTAGTCTCTTACATTCCTCCAGGCCTCTTATTGATGAATGACTGCTGCTTGTTAAAAGCTAGGAATCAGTTCTAAATTGTTTGTGTTTAAGCAGTTAAACCTCATTTTTGAAAAAAAATTCTGGTGTTTCTTTTTTGTATAATAGAAGCCAGGAAAACAAAAATGGGGAGACAGCATCTTAGGCTGGAATTAGATCAAAAGGTAAGCAACTACATGTTTTTGGCTATGTTGAAGTAGTTAGGTTGGTTGGTTTGTGGGGTTTAACGTCCCAAAGCAACTCAGGCTATGAGAGACGCCGCAGTGGAGGACTTCGGAAATTTCGACCACCTGGGGTTCTTTAACGTGCACTGATAGTTAGTAGGCTTATCTATGCATAACTCATATTGAATAAAAAATTGTCATTGGCAATTTAAATACACTTTTGCGATATTCTGATCCTCCACATAAATAAGAGTTAAAATCAGTCAAAAATTTTTCATATTGTGTCTACTGGAGAAAGGAATGGCTTGTTTGCAATTTTAATGGCCTGGGAATGCAGATATTATGCATGTAGTGATCACACAGCCTCAGCTCTCTGTGTTAATTTCTACAGTTCATGTTACAGCTAGTGATCACTTTTGTAAATAGGAAAGGATTTTCACTGTACAATTGAGTGTCACAATTAAAGGCCTGTGATTAATCATTACATGGCACTCTCTGGCACGTTAAATGATTGGCATGGTGCATGTGCAGAATAGACATATGATGAGGAATGTTTTTCAATGCCTGTCCCAGTCTCATCTGCCATCACTGCAAATTTGTGACTGCCTGCAATTCAGTATTGATTTCAAAGCTCTGGCTTGACTTAGAAAGGGGTCCATTCACAGCTGGTTCATTTATTGCTGTCTTGAAGCCGGTTAACCATTGGAGGGCCTGTCTAAGAGTGCACTGTCTTAACTCAGCGAAACTGACAATGAACACGCAGCGCAGTGCTAATACAGTGGAACCCCACTATAGTAAACTCGGATATAGTAAAATGAAACTGAAGTCCCAGTTCCTTTTCCATAAGCGACATCTTTTGCCTAAATGGTAAAAACATTTTTGGTAACAATCAGTTGTCGTAAAGTGCACCTGGCCACGGGGATGTACTTCCCTTGAAATTACATCACTGCACACGCACTACTTAGAATCGAAGGGCAGATATAAAAAAAACAAACAAACAAAAACGCAAAATTGCTTTTTTTTAATGGCTTTACCATCAGGCTCACCAACACTAAGGAGCCAACTTTACATAAGCCTTAGAAGGAAAGAATACAGTGCATAGGATAAAAAAGTAAAGTTGGCTATGAATATGGAAAGAAGGTGGTGCAGTTCACTCAGAAGTAAAAGAGGGGAAAAGCGTAGCAAGAAGTAGGGAAAGAAATAAATTTCCGAGCTGCAAGGCGAAACACAAGGTAGTGATGGCAAGAAATGTAGGCGCGGGCATGTTCAGTTTTGCTGTGCTTGACTGTCGCATACATTTCTCATCTATTGCCTTTTAAATGCCCTAAACAGTGGAACGCAATGCCGTGTACATTCAAGGCTTTGGTTTTCACATGAAATCACTCAGTTGAACAATAATGGAGTAGAACGTTGAGCTAGTTGGTGTAACATCTTGGAAGAAGGCAGCGGAGCAGGGGAACAAAACCGAAGAAGCGCACACAGACACAAGGACAACGCTGCACTGACAACTATATTGATCTGAACCCACGCATCTTTTCTCCCTTCACTTTACCTCTGCAGCTAACTTCTTCCTTATCTTTAACATCCTGCCAACAAGCGTAATCTAATTCCTTTTTCAACAGTACCATTGAAGGCGTGGTAACACATTGGTCTTCCGAGTTCCTGATTGCATGTGCTTTGAAAATTTCCCTTGTTAACCTGTCTTTATTCCTTCTCAAAACCTTCCCATTGTGAAGGTCAGCTGGTCATTTTTGGTCTTTGCAAATACAAATAAAGCAGCCTTTGCAGTGCACTGGGAGGTTGATGTCTGACTTCTCCGATATTGCTGCAGTGTGCTTTCTAATTTTGTTATTAATGAATCTTCCTGTTTGTCCAATGTATTCCATGATGTAGGTTTTTTTTTTTTTTTTTTAGCGCAAACAAAGACAGACAAGAAAGGCGAGACGTTTGCGCTAAAAAAAAAAAAAAAAAAAAAACCTACATCAAGATGAACTACCAACTCGCCCAGCAGGAAGTTTTAATCAATGTATTGCTTCCCACAATGTAAGGGAATCTGGTAAACAATCCCCTGGATACAATCGGAGTACCTTGTCCGGTGCGCAGTTTGGCATCTAGTCTTAAACTCCTGGTTATTCACTCGACCAAACATGCCTTTGGCTCTGTTTTATGTCGCAGGGAACAATCCGGATGCCATGTCTGTGTCCAATCTTCATCAAATTATGGGTCAATCCATGGTACCACTGACCACTTATTTCTTTGTTTAAAGAAATAATGTAAAGGGCATCCTCGGAAAAAGGAGCCGTCCAAGCTTACTTTGCGTGCGCCTTTACTGCTGATTCTGATCACATGTCGGTGGCAGCACTTTGCAAAGTGTGGAGGCCACGTGCTCCTGTGTTCTTATATTGCTTCTAGCTGTGCTATGTCGCCGCATACTTACATGCCAAAGTTATTGGCACGAGCACAAGACTGCCTGTCTTATTTGCGTGATAGAAAAAGTTATGCGTTCACATAACCTTTACTGTGTCTCATCATCATTTTCTATCCCTTAAAGGCCCCAAGTGGGGTATTACATTGGGGGGGGGGGGGGGGGGGGAATCGATAACATATGTATCAACGGTCAGTAAATGAAAAACGAGAACAGGCACTACAATGCAGTAATACAACAGCAATTCAAGAATACCATAAATTGTACCTGAGCGCAATTCAAAAACTCCTAAAACAGACTATGGGCAGTATAAGAGCAAAAACAAATGCAACATAACTAACTCGAAAGAATAAAAATTGCACAGAAAGGAAACCATTGTAGTTGTTCATTTAGATGGGCAGCAAGTATAGTCGTAAATTTAAATGTCATGCTTGGAGGCTATTGATTCGGGTAATTTATTCTATGCTGCAATTGGTCTAGGAAAAAAGGACCTGTTGAAAGCATCAGTGTGACCATGAAGATGCTGAACGCTCATTGAATTATAATGGCAACGAGAAGTGCGTAGTGGCGACTCTAAGAGCAAGTTTGGTCAATGAGGACAAAGTTGTGCAATTTTCTGTCGGAATTTCCAGTGGGTGAAGGTTAAGGGAGGCTTTGATACCAGTTATGTAATCCAAATAATGTGCGCTAAAATGTTGTTATCTGAGCACTGTTGCGATACAGTGCTTGTCGTTCAGACTTGGCACTGTATGCGACTACTTTTTTAGAGTACAAACATTTTCGTTGAATTGGGAACCAGAAATCTTGCATCTAGAAAGAAAAGTGCAAATTTTCTTGGGCTCACTCATTCAGAATGCACCTTGAATATTTTAATCTGAGTGCTCGCTTTGTCTGTTTCATCTGAGGCAGTTGAGACCATTGCGCATTATTTTGAGCAAGTGAGTCCATTTAACCGAGCAGCTGGTGGGTGTGTATGTAGGCACACCTTCTTCCTGTAGGTATTGCTTTATGTACACTGGAATATGGACACTGCCTCCTTGCATTCCAATCTTATAGTTGGTGCTGTGCAGTGGTAGCTCATATGTCTGTTGGTTGTACAATACATAGCTGCCTTTTGTGGTGCCACCTCAAGAACGATTTCTAAACTCTGCAAGTGATACCTTTTTAATTATGTCTGCAGACCTTGTGCAGGAGCAAACGAAAAAATAAATAAATAAATAAAAGGTTATTTTCTAAGGCCCAGACAAAGGCAAATAAGTTTTACTCAGTAGCATTGTTGGTTGCTGCACGACATAGTGCAGATGATTTCTAGCTGAGTAGCATCTTTGTGTTGCTCTGTGCTGTCGGTAGCTAAATAAGTTTGGGAAATTTAAACTTCACCCATCTGAAGCTCTGATGCGCAGTGTTGCTCATGTTTTCTTTCTGTAATGTTCTGTTGTTTTATAGAGTTGCCAGAACTTGTTGACGTCTTCAATACTTCTGGGATGGCTGGTGCAGCAGCAGGAAATACTGGAGGTGCTGAGTGTTTTGGCCGTCCTGTAAGTGTTGATCAACTGTTGCAATGAAAATTAAGTTAACCTGTAGCCCTTTATAAGAGGCACCTATTCTGCATTATTTTTTTATACCTGTTGCTAAGCATGATTCTCTCTGAAAGTACTGTGTGTCAAGTTGGGCAGTGTAAATGCCTCATTGGGGCACTGAAAGTTGACCTGTCAGAGCTGCACAGTCTAAGCAGTTAGAAATCTAATTGTCCCAGATACACCTTGAGTTTTACTATGAACAGAGGAATTTAACATCAAGTCTAAACAAAGTTTGTTGCGCTGTTGGGACCATGAAGGTGGCACATCTATTAGATCAAAGTAGGGAATTCGCTTGTAGGATGAAAGAGCACTGAACAAGTGTAGAGGGGGAGCCTCAGTTAGCAAGCCGAGCCAACATTTCGACAAGGGGACTTGTCTTCGTCTGGGCAGCACAATTACTGGTGGAGGTTTTAAATACGCTTTTGCTTCCGAAGAAGAAAAGCCAGGGGGGGGGAGAAGCAGGGCGAGAAGTGAAAGAATGTTTCCTTGGGTATGAATTTCTATGAGCATGGAACCAGTGCCTCCATCACATGAAAAAAAAAAGAAAAAGAAAAGCAGCAGCAGCAAGAAAATCTAATATGCGAAGTAGACGATTGTCAGCACCGAAAGCAGGTTCGATGCTGACACGTGTTTCTTGAAAGGGGACAGGTAGAAGATGGTTTACCCGTTATGAAGGAGCACTGAACAAGTGTAAAAGGGGTACGCCTCAGTTCACAGGTCGAGCCAACGTTTCGACAAGTGGACTTGTTTTCGTCTGGGCAAAGTGATTATCACTGGCAGGGGTTTAAATACGCTTTTGCTTCCGAAGAAGAAAAGTTTAGGAGGGAAAAGTGGGTGAGAAGAAAGTAGGTGAAGGAGTGTGGAGGGGAGGATGGGTGAGAAGGAAGTAGGTCATGCAGTGAAAAAATAAATAAATCTTCAGTACCATATTTACTCGAATCTAACGCGCACCTTTTTTCCGATATATCGTGTCCAAAAATTGGGTGCGCGCTAGAATCGAGTACGACCCTAAATCTCCGATATCATATCGCCATCGGCATTTCAAAATGGCCGCCTGGTATGCACTTCGAGCCTACTAGCTGGTCTAGCTGTCTATGCCTAGCTGCAGTAGCGTCCTTCGTGTGCTCTGGTACATGTGCTTTGGTTAGCCTACCCGTTTTCTGCGATTGACCGACCAGTATGGACGTGCCGAAGATTCGTCGAGTTCATCATGATGCCGCATTTAAACGGAAAGTCATCGTGTGTGCAGAGACGGACGGAAATCGGGCCGCATCACGCGCATTCGGAGTTCCGGAAACATGCGTGCGGGACTGGCGCAAGCAGAAGGAAAAGATTTTCGGCAGCAAGGCTACACGAAAAGGTTTCAGTGGACCGAAGCAGGGCCGGTTCACCGAAATAGAAGAGCGGCTCGCAGAATATGTTCTAGAGCAGCGAGCGGCGCAGCGGCCAGTGACGACGGACCTGCTCAAAGTCCGGGCCATGCAGCTAGCCCTACAAACAGGGCTAACGCGGAGCGACTTTAAAGCGAGCAGGTGCTGGCTGTCTAATTTTATGAAGAGAAAAGGCTTTTCTCTTCGAAGGCGGACAGGGATATGCCAGAAGTTGCCTGAAGAGTACGAAGAAAAGCTGCACAGTTTTCAGCGGTTCGTTCTGAGTTTGCGCCGCAAGTACGGCTACCACCTCGGCCAGATTGGAAATGCCGATCAGACACCGCTGTACTTTGACATGCCTGCCACCACAACCGTTGAAAAGAAGGGGGCGAAGCAAGTGCGCGTGTTGTCTTCCGGCCACGAAAAAACACGCGTCACCGCAATGCTTTGTTGCACCGCGGATGGACACAAGCTGCCCCCGTACTCACTCACCCAATTCAGGCGCAAGACGCCCCCGAAAGGAATCGTGTTTCCGAGTGGCGTGATTGTGCGCGCCAATGAAAAAAGTTGGATGACAACGGACTTGGTCGCCGACTGGATCGATAACGTCTGGCGCAAGAGACCCGGCGGCAGTTTGGGCCTGCGTGCGATGCTTGTGCTCGACGCTTTCAAGTGCCATCTCGACCAACGCATCAAGGACAAGCTCGCTGCGTGCAACACCGACCTTGTCGTGATACCAGGTGGCATGACATCGCAGCTCCAGCCGCTCGATGTTTGCTTGAACAAGCCAGTGAAAGATAGGATTCGGGCGCTGTACACCGAATGGCTTGTGAGTGGCTGCCATGAATTCACTCCCAGCAACAGAATGAAGCGTGCCTCGCTGCAAGAGTTCACTGGATGGGCGAAAGATGCGTGGTGCACGATACCGTCTGCCATGGTCATCAAGGCCTTTAAAAAATGTGGCATATCGAATGTCATGGACGGCACCGAGGATGAGATGCTTTGATCCGTCAGCAGTGACAAGGAGTTGTCTGACAGCGACGACGAGTGAACCTTGTGCCGGCATAGTGACAATCTTGGCAAGATAAGCCGTTTCCTTTTGTGTGTGTGTTTTTTAGTGCACCGAGATTAAATCTTTGCTTTTCCAAACGAGACAAAGTTGTATTGCTGTATGAAAGCGTTAGGTGCGCGGTACTCTTTTTCGCGGAGAACGGGTGCGCGTTACAATCGGAGCTTTTTTTTTTTATCCGGGGTGGGGGTCACGAAAAACGGGTGCGCGTTACAATCGAGGGCGCGTTAGATTCGAGTAAATACGTATGTATTTCTCAGCTTGGAACCAGGGATCTTGTGGCCTGCAAAAGAAGTAAAAGCAGCATACCAGGAAAAACTACAATACCCGGAAGATGATTTGTCACCACTTAAGAGGGTTTGGTGCAGATACACCTTACAAAGAGACAGGCTTTGCAAAGGGCCCTGATAAGGAATATATCTAAGGGGGCCAATTCTTAAAACTCTGCAAAGCTGGTGGTGGTGGTGGCGGGGGGGGGGGGGGGGGGGGGAGGTGTGTACAAAGTCACAGGATAATAACCACACAGTGAACCACAAATGGATGCAAAAAAAAAAAAAAGGTTTGAGGACAAACTCAAGCAACAAGTGATAAGGGGGAAATGTGTTTGGAGAAACATGTACAGCTTATGCTATTGCAGAAGGGAATAGAGTGTACATGCATTGAGAATAAACTGTACAATTAACGCTATGTGGGATTGTTTCCCCGAATAGTTATGTTGCATAGGGAATATACTTAAGGGATTTTCTTAAGTGGTGACTAATCATCTACCCGGTATTGTAGTTTTTCCTGGTATGCTGCTTTTACTTCTTTTACTGGCCACAGGATCCCTGGTTCCAGGCTGAGAAATACATACTGAAGATGTTTTTTGTTTCTTCACTCCATGACCTACTTTCTTCTCATCTTCTCACCCATCCTCCCCTCCCCACTCCTTCACCTGCTTTATTCCCACCCATTTTCACCTCCACAGCTTTTCTTCTTTGGAAGCAAAAGCGTATTTAAACCCCTGCCACTGATGATCGCTTTGCCCAGACGAAGACAAGTCCACTTGTCGAAACGTTGGCTCGACCTGCAAACTGAGATGTACCCCTTTTACATTTTAGGAAATGTAGCGCAAAGAAGACAAGGACAACTGCAAACTCACCAACTCACCCAATTCAGCATTCTTGTACCCCTTTTACCCTTGTTCAGTGCTCCTTCATACATTGAAAGGAACAAGCATTCCAAAGGGACCTGATGAGCAATGCAGCTGCATAGGAACAGCTATCAAGAGGTTTTGGAAAGGGGAGAGAATGACAAAAAGAAATCAAAATAACAACAAATCAGAGTATACTATACCTGCCAAGCATGGCATTATCTGAAACAATTCAAGGGGGAACCAAAGTAAGAAGTAGTGAGAAACAAACATGTTTGAAAAAACAATTGGAGCTTATGCTTTTACAGGAGGGGGGGCGGGGATCCAGAGTATGCACATGTGCTATGAATAAACTGTACTATTTACACTTTATGGGATTGTTTTCATGACCAGTTGTGGCAGAGAGGAAATATATTTAAGGAATACTAATGCTTCTTTCAAGATATTGTTGCAAGATAACGACAACGAAGTGTTTCCTTCACTTGCCTCGTGGAAGGGACAAGGAGATAACAAAGTGGGCCTGGTTCCATGTTGCTGCTCGCGGCTCTGCTAGTTGAGGCTGTTGTAAATATACTGTAAATACATAGTTTTCACGTAACAATATTTGCTCCTGTTGGTTCCAATGTTCTAAATTTATGGATTAGATATGCCACCCTATATTTTGTGTCCCTTGAAGATTTAAAGCCCAACATGGAGAATAAATAAATAAATTTCAACAACCTTACGGCCCATCTGATTGAAATGCTGGGAAACTG
>NC_139348.1:12513524-12588524 GCF_055883805.1 Amblyomma maculatum
GGTTCAACGTTCCGCGAACTGACTAGAGCTATGTGAAGGACATAGTGGCTCGGGAAATATTTCTCATGCCCGAATCTCCATACATCGGATATTACACATGGCGCCTTGCATCTGCTGTGGCGGGGCCAAATCCCTCTGCCTCGAAATCAGCGTCCTAGCAATCGGCACCCGAGGGCCATAACTGTATACTGGATCGTGTGAACATATCCTGTGCGCCGCAGCGACCAGTCGGCGACACGAGGCCCACCAGTTAATAAGGTGTGACTCGGCAGCCCGTCTGTTTTCTTTCGACGACATTCGTCAAAACAACCACTGAGCCACCGCGGTGGGACGGTAATTTTTTTTTTAATTGCGTGCTATCAAGCGTTGTAGTACGCGGGGGTATATCTGTACAGCATAAAACTGAGAGCTTTGGTCGGAGTTTAACTTTCGTATTCTCTCTTATTCACCCTCTGAACATATATCTGTCAAAATGCACCATATTGGTGCAGTGGCAGTAGTTTTCTGTGCTCGTTAGTAAAGTTGCACTCACTCTTGTGCTGTTAATCAGTATAAATCTGACTTCTTTTGAACAGAATCTTGCAACTACATTTTTCACAATGCAAAAGAACAGAGTGCAGGGAAGAGCACGTCTCAGGATAGTAAATTCCTTGAGGCTCCTAATCTTTGGATGTAGTCTAAGGCACTGTGGTTATTGATACTAAAGAAAGAAAATGCTTTTGTCAGTGTTTTCATGAATTTTTATGTATTTCTTCATAGTAGGCTGGCATTTGTGTTGTGCATATTTCATATTCTTTCAGGTCCTCACAGAAATGCTCGAGAACACGCCTCCTGAAGAAGAAGCTACCACTTCACCCCCTTCGCCATGCGAAGAGAATGTAAAAAGCAGGGTTACAGAGGCACAGGTCGTCTCAAAGGAAACTGCTGACAAAAGCCTGCAAGTTAGCAAAAAACAGCCACACTAAAAATGTACTTCAAGCGCATTGTATTTATTTCGTATTAATTTCGCATTTTTTGTCCCAATGCCATACAAATATGTTATAAATATACTAGGAGTACAACACTGCATATCTTTATATAAAAATGTTTAAAATATGCTTTTTGCCTGTTGAGTTTATTCCTAACATACTTAAAATGTACTTTCTTCAGCTTGGCAGGGTTCAC
The DNA here is from genome assembly GCF_055883805.1 of Amblyomma maculatum. Taxonomy (NCBI): domain Eukaryota; kingdom Metazoa; phylum Arthropoda; class Arachnida; order Ixodida; family Ixodidae; genus Amblyomma; species Amblyomma maculatum. The sequence goes on from NC_139348.1 coordinate 12,514,689, forward strand.
AAAATCTTCCACCTATAGACTGACAATGTACTTTGAAAGTATTGCTAATGTACTTGACCTATTTTTCATGCTGGCAGAAAGTACCCTTAGAATAGATTAAAAATATATGAAAAATAGGATACGCTCATATTTTTTGGAGCATTACAAATATGTTGCAGCTATATTTTCCAAACCAAGAAAAGTATACTAATAATATACTAAAAGCATAATTTATACCATTCTCGGAATGCACTAAAAATATATGAAAAATTTGATGCGCTTATATTTTTGATGCATTACAAAAATGTAGCAAAAATGCACCAAAAATATAGCTGCCAAATGCTGGAAATACGTCCGACATTTTGAAAACTAGCTACCGAGAAACATAAATGAAGGGCAATACCGACAAACACCTCAATGCGACATTTGTGTCCATTGTCATGACCCTTTTTCATGCTCCTTGGTTGACAGTTTTCAAAAGTCAATGTTATTTAGGCTAACTTACCGTTATTTCCGTCCCTGTATTTTACCCACCCAGTCTGTATATATGTGACACAACTTCCTTTATATCTTTATTTAAAGCATTTGAGTGCAATGTCCCACCGTGGTGGTGCTGTGGCTAGGGTGCAAGACTATATCCCGGTATATTTCCCACAGGAAATATACCGGGATAACAAAGTAGAAATTACGTGGGAAGGGATAAGAAGTACGGAGGATGTCAAAGTATGCAAAGGATTAAGACAAGGCTGTCCTCTATCAACGGTGCTGTTCATGCTTTATATGATAAACCTGGAACGGAGGATACAAGACAGTAACCTAGGTTTTAACCTGTCATACAGATTAGGTGGAAAGGCGGTAGAGCAGCGCCTCCCCGGTTTGATGTATGCAGACGATATTGTGCTGCTAGCCGAGAGTCTTTGCAAACTCTAGTTAAGTATTGCGGAGACGAAGGGGACGCTCTAGGCCTCAGTTTCAGTGCAGTTAAGTCGGGTCTGATGATTTTCAACGGCTCAACTGATCAGGGTCTTAAATTTCAAGGCCTTGAAATACCTAGAGTAGCAGAATATAAATATTTGGGGGTATGGGTAAACGAAGGATTGGCATACATTGGAAAGCATGAGCAATCACTTAAGGCCAAAGGGCGAAGGAATCCCGGGATAATGAAGCATAAGGCATTGTGGGGATACAATAGGTAGAGAGCAATGGTTAGCCTTGACCGCCTAGTAAAGAGCAGAGACATTAGTCTGCCAACCAAGATCCGTATAACTCATGCTATGGTCTTTCCAGTTGTGATGTATGGATGCGAGAGTTGGACTGTGAAAAAGGCTGACCACCGAAGAATTGACGCGTTTGAATTGTGGTGCTGGCGAAGACTCTTGAGAGTTCCTTGGACCGCCAGAAGATCAAATCAGTCGATATTGTCGACCATAAACACTGACTGTTCATTGGAGGGTCAAATTTTAAAGTTAAAGCTCAGCTACTTTGGTCATCTGATGAGAAGAGAGGAGTCGCTGGAGGAAGATTTGATGTTGGGAACGGAAAGAAGAGGGTCGCCGGAGAAGGGGTAGGCAGCGAACGCGTTGGTTAGATGGCATCCTCGAGGCACTGCAGATAAAGTTATGTGATGTTAGGAAGATAGTGAGAAACTGGAAAGCGTGGCGTGACATGGTCCATAGGGTCACGAAGAGTCGGACACGACTGAACGACTAAACTGAACTGAATAGGTATGAGGTATTGAGGGCTATTTGGAAAGGAATTATGGTGCCCGGACTTACTTTCGGAAATGCGGTTTTGTGCCTAAAATCAGAGGTACAGTCGACATTAGAAACAAATCAGAGATCCGTTGGACGATTAGCACTAGGTGCCCACGGCAAAACTACAAATGAGGCGGTACAGGGAGATATGGGCTGGGCATCTTTCGAAGTACGGGAAGCTCAGAGTAAAATATTATATGAGGAACGCCTGAGGAAATTGGACAGTAACAGATGGGCAGCTAAGGTATTTAAATACCTGTACCTAAAAAGCGTTGACTCACAATGGAGGAAAAGAACTAGGAAACTAACTAGTATGCTAGTAACAACGACGGAGAAATAAAGAGCATGAAGCAACAGGTGAAAAACACAGAAGGTAAAAATTGGATAAATTCGATGGAAAAGAAACAGAGTGTGGAATTATACCGAAAGTGGAAAATGCAGATCAGGAAGGAAGATTTCTTTGATAACTCAAGAGGCAGTGCCCTACTTTTTGAAGCTAGATCAGGGTGCCTTAGAACGCGCAGCTACAAAAAGAAGTTTAACAATGGAGATGACACATGTGCTGTATGTGGAAACTCCAGTGAAACAATTGACCATATTATACTCGAATGCAATGGTATCCATCCGGAAGTTGATGCAGGCGCAATCACTGTTCCTGAAGCTCTGGGGTTTAGAGATAACAGTGGCCGGGTGAATAAACCGGCGGTAGAAACTAGCAAAAAACGGCTGGAAGATTGGTGGCTTAAAAGCAGAGAAGTGACATAATGTTAGTAATGTAGGAGGAAAATTTAATAAATAGAATGATGGTTTAGTTAACTACTATAAATCAATAATTGAGATATATGGAGAAAAATGAGCATGATAGCTACTGCTACCACCCCGTTTCAAAGGGGATGCTCCTATATTCTATCCTTCCATCCATCCAAGACTTCTGTGCCCAAGGATGTGGGATCGAATCCCGGCCGCAGCAGCAACTTTTTGATGGAAGTGGAAAGCAAGGCGCCTGAGTGCTGTGCAATGTCAGTGCACATTAAAGAACCCCAGGTGGTCGAAATTTCCAAAGCCCTCCACTATGGGGTCTTTCATAGTACTCGCAGCAAACAATTTCTGCCATACCATATCACGCATCATTAAATCACAATACAGTCCATGGAAAGGAAATACGCCTATGCCACTCAATATCTATTTACAGAGTTTAATTTTCAAGAAACAGTGCTACAATACACCATTATATAGAGTAGCAAAACACTGATCTCGTGCTAAACGAAAGCAAGTAGAAAGTCCGGACCGCAGATCTGGATAGGTTCCAAACTTTGGACGCAACGTGTACTGAAAAGGAAGAAAACAAGACACAAATTAAGGTAGGCTTTTTAACATTCAATCATATACTGCTACAAGAACTAGCTTTAGAAACCAGATGGTTTGTTCCTTCTTAACATGGTTATGAATGATGACAAAACAAAAGTAAAAAAAGCTGAGCTGGAGTTGGAAACTGCAATGTCTGAAACGCCGTATTTGAAATGTAGACTATGGCAAAGCCACCAACCTGTAATGGAAACCACAACGGGGCATTCTGTTTTTTTATCTGATCCTGACATGAATATAATAGTTCCATTTTTCAGAGTAAAGGAGTGCGGGTTAGAATCTTGGAAGCATTTTTTTTTTTTTATCAGAGAATGAGAAGTGAAACATACTTCTCGTTTATGCATGAGGTTCCATAGTGCGCATCAAGAAAAGGACCGAACACGAGTGCTTGTGTTCTGTCCCTTCTTTAATGTGCGCTATGGAACCTCATGTAGATTACCCACTAGCCCGAACCCTGACCCTTCCTGTTTGATTCTTTGCTTGCTTTCTTCAGTGCACTCGCTGCATTGTTGAATTTGTGACACAAAAAACTCTGGACCATAGAGTAAGGTAGGTGGGGAAATTTTGACATCGCATGAACTGAAGAGGAAGGAAACAAGACACAAATTAAAGCCCTCTTTTTAACATTTAAAACAATCAAATACTGTAACAAAATAATAAATACTGTAAGCTGTAACAAATATGGCAGCCCCTATTAATGCAAAATAAGTGACTAAAATTCTCAAATGCAGCCCAAATCTGGTCAGGTTAGATATACCAGTACTGCCCTTCTAAAAGCCGGTGTCATGATCGCAGCTGACCGCATGCTTTCGTTGATTTATAAATGCAAAAATGGACAACTCTCGCAAAAAAAAAAAAGATAAATGTGCCGCTTCTTAACATTCGCATCCACCATAGCTTATGCTACTCTTTGCACGTTCAGACGAGAAGGACGGTCTACTCTGGCAAAAAAACAAGAAAGAAAAAAAAAAAACATCTGCCGCTTCTTAACGTCCGCCCTAATCCATCCTAATTTACAACGAAATTTTGTTTTTACACAGCAGCATTTATATAAAAAAAAAACACTGTTATATTACAAACTTCACTGCATGAACAGTTTATCTTTTTAGCGGTGTAGAAAATACAAAACCCAAGTTCTCGAACCCTTCCCTTTCCGCTTAATCTTGAATGCATGCATTTGTGACTATAATACAAGCGAATTTGGAAGAAACAGCAAACGAAACAAGTAAAGCTTTGGTAACATACAATTGCATACCTCAAAATATCAGTACAGTTGAAATTTTCTGTGGAGCCAAGCTGCTCCCAACAGGTGCTCTATCATTAATTTTACCCACAGAAAACCTTTTGACCAAACTTGGGACATCTCAATTAAAATCCTGACTGACGGCTGGAGGTACAAACATTGCCATCAAAAATTATCATGAGCTTCATGTGTTGATACAACTGCCATGAAATGGGTACTCCCACTGAATGCGAAACCAAGTGGCGCTGTGAATGTTTTAACAGTGCCTGAAAGCCTGCAACTGCATTGCAGGTATAATAGGAATGGGATGTGCAAACTGAAAGTCTCAGCAATATAGACCACCAAGTTCAGTTTGATTCTTGTACTGTAAGTTCTCAATGGTTTTCTCACATGAATGCCAACTAGCGCCCATATTGTAAACGTGCCTCGACTCGATGCTCTACCACCAGTGCTTGGAGTGGAGAAAACAGCCACTCCTCCACTTCAGGGCCAATTTGGATTCATGAATCCAACTCGGCATTTCTTCTGACAAGTTCTCTCTCCACTCGAAGCAGCGCAAATGGCGTATGGGGATGAAATTAAGGCGTACTTTTGGCCCGAAAACTGTGTGCTAAAGTAGCACGCTTAGTTTTTCATGTTGAGTCTTCTAAACAACCTTCGCAAGCAAGTTGGATGTTAAGAGCATAGTGGAACTTGTTTTGCGGGCTAGATGAAAAGGGTGGCTGTGAAAAACGACCAAAAATGCTTTTGCGCCTGGCAACAGTCGCTGCTGGTGACGTAGAGTTTACGCAGTACATGACATAGGCTTTGAGAAATGGTGTGAATACTTCGGTTGGTGTGAGATGTTCTCGCCCTTTGCCTTTTTTTTTATTGCCATGCTTTGACAGACATCAAAATACATTGGAAAAAAAAAAAGTAAAAGCCGGCACTTTCTATGAACATGGCTTTGGCTTTCAGAGGGCTCGGGGGCAAACGGTGAAAACCTGCATGCTGCTTCACAGTGCGTTTCAGCGCATACACCTGAATTCGGAGCCCTAACTGAAAATGTGCTTGAAGAGAATGCCTTCGCTGGCAGCGAATATCCATCCGTAGGACAAGCACACCAATGCACTCCCTCGACAGTGCCGCGCGTCCGAAGACGCACTACGTACCCTCAGGTGACAGGCAAGCCATTGATGCGTGGGGTGCAGCACAGATGTCCGCACAGCCCCACCGCGCCTTCGGTGCACCCCAGCTTACTGCTTGCGACATGCTGTTCCCCCACAACAAGTTTGCCGCCGTTCATCAGAAAGGGCGAGCTATGGAAGGAGTGCGCCTCCCCCACAGCTCGAGTCCACCTTCAAGCTCACCATTAACCGTGAAATGCGCGCCTCAACTCTGCACTCAGTAGGCTCCGAAAAGTTGTTCACTTCATCGGCAACGACTTGAAATGTACCCACACCACATGAGCATAATACGATAATCAATTACAGTACTGGTACCGGCGGCTGATCACAGTTATAAAAGCTCGGCACGGGCAGCAAGAGGCCACGGCCACACCTGTAAAACGATAACGTGCCAGATGTCCTGGGTCGCTGTCACTTTCAGCCAATGCTTTAGAGAAAGGTTTGGTGCAACCTCGTCATATCCACTTTCGTGAAGTTTGGTATACCGGTAGAACAAAGTCCACACAGCGAGCAAACGATGTGATGTCCTCAGTGTTTACAAGTGGAGTGGTCGAGGAGCGGCGCCAAGGCAGCGGCATTGCCGACTAGAGATTCTTGAGAAAACTCGAGTTCTCTCTGGCACTGTGGGAGTTATTCGAGTGGAGGTTGTTTTCTGAAACGAAAAACGGGCCTCAGGGGCTGCTTGGAGTAGAAGTTCGAGTGAAGGCGCAGTCATGAATATGACGGTAAGACTAACTGCCACATTCGCGAACATGCCTTCACTGCAACTTCTACTCCAGGCCGTTTGGAGCGGCAGATCTGTTTTGTTTTTTGCCAGAGTCGACCATCCTTATAGTCTGAACGTGCGGCGTAGCATAAGCTTTGATAACTCTGATCAGCTGCCGGTACCAGTACTGTAATTGATCATCGCATTACACTTTTGTGGCATGGGCACATTTCAAGTCGTCACTGGTAAGCGAGTTTCGTGGCTCGCCCTGCGCGATGGCTTCCCCAGACGACGGTGAACTTGCAGGGGAGCAGTGTGTTACATGCAGTAAATTGGGGGAACTGGAGGTGCGGAGAAGCTGTGCGGACATCTGTGCTGCACCCCACGTTTCAGTGCCTTGCCCATGGCAGTCGAGGAAGCGCATTCATTTGCTCATCCTACAGAGCGATATTTGCAGTCAGCAAAGGGCATGGCTTTTCAAGCAGGTTTTCAATTATGGCTCCGAACTTGTCCGAAAGAGACAGGGCAATCAATGAACAGAAGGGTAAATGAACATCGGGCAGACACAGGCAAAGCCCTCCCAAAGGCAGTTTCCCAGCATTTCAATCAGATGGGCCGTAAGGTTGTTGAAATTTATTTATTCTCCATGTTGGGCTTTAAATCTTCAAGGGGCACAAATTATAGGGTGGCATATCTAATCCATAAATTTAGAGCATTGGAACCAACGGGAGCAAATATTGTTACGTGAAAACTCTATGTATTTACAGTATATTTACAACAGCCTCAACTAGCATAGCCGCGAGCAGCAACATGGAACCAGGCCCACTTTGTTATCTCCCTGTCCCTTCCACGAGGCAAGTGAAGGAAACACTTCGTTGTCGTTATCTTGCAACAATATCTTGAAAGAAGCATTAGTATTCCTTAAATATATTTCCTCTCTGCCACAACTAGTCATGAAAACAATCCCATAAAGTGTAAATAGTACAGTTTATTCATAGCACATGTGCATACTCTGGATCCCCGCCCCCCCTCCTGTAAAAGCATAAGCTCCAATTGTTTTTTCAAACATGTTTGTTTCTCATTACTTCTTACTTTGGTTCCCCCTTGAATTGTTTCAGATAATGCCATGCTTGGCAGGTATAGTATACTCTGATTTGTTATTTTGATTTTTTTTTGTCCTTCTCTCCCCTTTCCAAAACCTCTTGATAGCTGTTCCCATGCAGCTGCATTATTATGGCTTGTGAATGACATCACTTGCCTTAACATACAAATGCCACAGTTCAAAATTGAGCTCTTGCTCTGAAAAAGCAATGACTATGTTCATTTTTGTTTTTACATATCGAACACCCTGGGCGGGGACACATATCCCCACCCACGGTGTCCGATATGCAAGAACAAAAATGTTGAAGCCGACTTGCTGTGGGACTGCCCAGCACTGAAATTGACACGAATCCCGGCACTTGGCGAAAGCTAGCCTGCCAGCAAACAATCCTGCCTCGTATATCACCTGGACGCAGGGACTCCTTGACTTCATAAAATCACCCAACCTTTTTCCATTAATTTATACATTTCTTCATTCTTCATCTCATACCCTACTGATGCCCTTAGGCAGTAAATATCGTTAAAAAAAAAAAAAATCAGACGGCACAAGCAGGCAATGTACTTTCCGGTTCTAACCCAAAAACATGGATAAACATTCGCCGGTAAAAAAATTACGGCATCTGAAAAACCCAATAACGCCGGTTTTTGGTATCTAGGACCAGTTCTTGAAAAACTTTTCCTCTTCCGTCCCTTCAGAGTACAGAAACAAGCACAAAGTATTTTAACCATGGCTCCACTTGTTTACGTTATTGCAAAATCCGGACACTGCGATATGTGCCAAAAGTCTTTCTGTGGCGTGACATCGTATTTTTTCTCCCTTAATACCAACGTTGGGAAAAAAATTACTGCACTGTCGACATGTTGAGGACTACGTGCATGCCCCTTTTCCCCAAGGAGGGCCGTAAATATAAATAACCAAAGAACTTGGGAGACCCTGCACAGCTCTGACCCTGAGACCCAGCTGGGCGCGATCAACCTGGCCGAAGAACAACGCACACCAGCCAGCATCCGAGGCGAAGTGCCAGACGCAGGTGGCGGAGATACGCGGTCTATTCCTCCTTCTTGATAAACATGCATGCATACCGCCACAGCGAAATAGCAGCGCTATCTGGCTCAATGCAAGGGCGCCAGTTCTACATCTGCAAAAAATACAATAATAGTCTGTATACTTACGGCTGAACTTGACAGCTTGCGCGACGAGCAGCTTTGATGAGCCAGTTGCCCGCCGTTTTTTATCCTCTCGGGCCAGGCAACGTTTACCCAATTGACCTTCTGTCGAAGGGCCGCTGAACGTCGGCAAGGTTTTTGAGTTACGTTTGACGACTGCGTCGTGCCCCTGAATTACATTAACATACTCTACAGCAAAAGATTCATCGGGAAATCGGAACAGCGCGAACTTGTACAAGTACAGAACAAGATGTCACATGTCACCATTGACCAATGGATCCCAAAATGGCCTAATCGCACGTGTGTCGCACCCGCCACCTATAAGGAGTAAATAATGTTTCTTTCTCTTGTTTTAGTAGTAACTCACACCATTTAGCCCCAAATCTAGCCCTTGTTAACAATCTTTTTCCTCATTTATTTTTTTTTTCACAGACATCTTTTTACCATGTATACAAGCATCGTTTGGTGATCTCGGAGGCCATGCTTGTATACATGGTAAAAAGATGTCTGTGAAAAAAAAAATAAATGAGGAAAAAGATTGTTAACAAGGGCTAGATTTGGGGCCAAATGGTGTGAGTTACTACTAAAACAAGAGAAAGAAACATTATTTACTCCTTATAGGTGGCGGGTGCGACACACGTGCGATTAGGCCATTTTGGGATCCATATGAATACAAGCAACTTTTATTATATATATTTATTTTTCAAATTTTATAGGCCTACACGTCACATTTTTGTCTCGCTTGACATTGACACACACAATCCTTCTGCATCTGCTTTTGTGTCTGCTCACGTTTTGTAACGCACCATAATGAGTACAGCTTCATATACAAAGGCGTAGCAATTTCATTATAAACTCCATTCTTATTTCATTTTTATTTTATTTTTTTGTCAATTAGCGGTCGCCGTCGTCAGACAAGTCGTCCTGCATGTTGCTCCTTTTACCCGGAAGTTAACGAAGAACTCGTCCGCACCGTTATGAAGACGATTGTTCGAAAGGATAACAATTCGGCGTTCTCGTTGTCTCGGCATCATTTCACTAGAACTGCTAGCTGAGAGGCGCACACGACCACAAAACATCAGTCATGATGTATGTGCACCCCTCGAATGTATTCAGGAAAACAAAAGGGACGCAGGAGGTTTAGGAGGTATGATCTAGTCCTGAAAGTGGTAGTGTGTCCCTCTTAATCACTTGAGTAAGAGACAGAGAAGATCGGCATCGTGGCCACGGACGTTCCGCCACGCTATGCTCTGCGGCCATTCCAACGTGTTAGCAAACACATCGCAAGACATCGTCGCTGCCGTATTCAGCTGATTGTAGTACATATATGAAAGAGTATATGTGTGATCCGTACTAAGCTCGCCATACGTGTTTGATACGACGTCCCGTATATTTGCTTGTGTTATATACGTGATCGGGATTGGGACAGGGGGCCGGTAAAACACTGCACGGGAACGGGCCGTGGGCCAGGGCTTTCTGTGTATACAGCTTCTTTTGGAAATGAAGGAATCCTGCCGCTAAATTTGGTCCAGTGGGACAGGGGGCCGGTAAAACACTGCACGGGAACGGGCCGTGGGCCAGGGCTTTCTGTGTATACAGCTTCTTTTGGAAATGAAGGAATCCTGCCGCTAAATTTGGTCCAGTGGGACAGGGGGCCGGTAAAACACTGCACGGGAACGGGCCGTGGGCCAGGGCTTTCTGTGTATACAGCTTCTTTTGGAAATGAAGGAATCCTGCCGCTAAATTTGGTCCAGTGATTTATTTGACGCCGAATAAGAGAAAGCGTATTGTAGACAGAGGAGTAAAATGTCTTCCCAAAACTTTCTTGACGAAACCTTTTTCTTCTACAGGTACTACTCTACTGCCCTTTTTATTTGTTGAGAAGAATATTCCTGCAAGTTTTTTTTTTTTTTTTTTTTGTCTCATCTTGGCATATTTTTATGTACTGGCGGTAAGCAGTACATTTTTAAGGCGTCTGCGCATGCAGACTTTGTCGGGCCCGTGGCGGGCCTAGTCGCGGAAACGCGGGCCAGGTATGCGCCTGGTTCATGTGTGAATGGGGCCGGGCTGGGCTCGGCCTTTAAACGGTGGGCATGGGCCGGGTCCGGACCGGAAAATCAGGTGCAGTGCTCTAGTCATGGCGTCGAGCGTGTGTTAATGCTGGAAGCACGTAGAGCATGAAAGCTTGCAGCGCGAACCCAAGACCCTTTTTGCAAGAAATTTCTATAAGCCAGCCAGATATATCAACTGAGTTTACCATGGGCAGTATCAAATAACTATAAAAAAACTATTGCAATTAGACCATAATCGTTCAGCGGTTCAATTGTGCAAGTGCGTTACTGCAAGTCAAGTCAAGTCACTTTTATTTTCAACATTTTACAATGTTGACGGTCTCCCAGGCAAAAAGCTGTAGGGACAGCTTGACGGGGCCTGGAAACCGGCGGCAGGCAACAGTGACAGCAGTACAAAAAATGAGTACAAGAGATCAGTTGCTACTTGGGAAAAAAAAAAAAAAAAAAAAAAACAAAACTGATATTTTATCACAGACATACAAATGAGACGAATGAAGTGAAAAATATAAGTTATATCAGGGTGTTATATAAAGACTAGCGTTTACATACACAAAATATTACAACAAACCGATAATTACAACATGACGGACACAAAACTCAATCTACTATGTATATTACACGCGGTACCATTTTACACTGGAAACAGCAAAACACAGGTCAGCCTATAAACATTGAACGTAAAACTTTGCGTGTTAGTACAGCGTTACTAAGAGTGGATAAATTGAACTTATTTAGCAACATTGGCACTGTATAACTTAATGACTGCAGAAGGTAATTTGTTCGGTGGTGCGGAATTGTCCATTTTTCAGGTGCACGTGTTTTAGAAATATTGCAGCGTAATGTTGCACCCGAGAGCGTAATTAGAAATTCTTTATACTTTTCATTAGCAAAATGGAGGTGGTGGAGAAGATGGTAACTATAAAGAGACTTAATATTGATTATATGATGCTGACGGAATAGCTCGGCTGAAGGATGCAAAAATGGTACTTTGTTTATGCAACGTATGGCTTTTTTTTCTAGACGCAGAAGTGTACTGATGTTTTGTTTGGTGGTCGTCCCCCATACTAGCGTGCAGTAGTTAAGGTGTGAGCGGAAGAGGGCATGGTACACTTGTAGTCTGACAGACATAGGAAAGAGGTCGCGCGTTCTAAATAAGGCACCTGCAGCAGACGAAAGTTTTTTAGCCACTTGTTCAACATGACTGTCCCATGTCATCTGATTGGAAAATGTCACACCTAGGATTTTATGCTGTTTAACGATATCTATTTTACGGAGACCTAATTTTAGCTCCCGACTACAGGCCAGACGTTTGTTTTTAGGAGCAAATAAAATTGCTTTTGTTTTTTTCCCATTTATTTCTAAGCTGTTTACTTCGGACCATTTCAGTACTTTTGACAACGCCCTATTCGCCATTTCAAACAATTCGGCTTCATTAGTTGAGCTAAAGAACAAACTTGAATCATCCGCATATAATACAAATACGGCATTATCATCAGTACGCATAAGATCATTAACGTAGACATTAAATAAAAATGGCCCAAGAATACTGCCTTGTGGGACACCAGATGAAATCGGTTGGAAAGCGGAATAGTAGCCATTAATGTGAACACACTGGGATCGGCCGGCTAGGTATGACTGCAGAAGAGTATTTGTTAGCCCTCGGACACCATAATAATCTAACTTGTTAAGGAGGGTTGTGTGACATATTGAATCAAAGGCTTTACTGAAGTCTATATAAATTCCCAGTGTTAACTTATTAGCTTCAATGTTTTTAATGATGATTTCTTTTTGCAGCAGAAGAGCAGATTCCGTTGACCTACCCTTCCGAAAACCATGCTGACAGTCAGATAAAATATTGTGCTTAGTAAAAAAACCGTCTAGTCGGGTGAGCATAATCTTCTCAAGACCCTTAGAAAAGATTGGAATTATAGATATTGGTCTGTAGTTGCTTACATCGTTCCGGTTTCCTCCTTTGAATATAACAGAGACTTTTGCACGTTTCATGTCGTTAGGAAATGTGCCAGATGCTAGCGAAAGATTAAATACATGCACTAAGTACGGACATAAGAGATCAAGGACATGTTTGATAGGTTTAATCTGGATGCTGTCAATGTCAAGGGCTTTACTATTCTTCAGGGAAAGAAACGTGTTGAACACTTCAGATTCATCTGTGGGTTTTAAGAACATGGTCTTTGTGGAATTTGCCTGTAGGCAGCACGAAACTTTACTAAGTGATGAGCCTTTCTTTGGTCTGGCGGCGAAGTGGGCGTTAAAGCGGTCAGATAATGCAGATCCGGAAACTGGTTCACCGTCAACTATGATCTCGAGCATATCAGGGCGGTTAGGGCACGTTCCAAGCGCGTCATTGATAATTTGCCAAGTTCGGTCTGGTCGACCAATAGACACTTCACTGAACAGGTGTTGGTAATAGTGTGCCCTTGCTTTTTTCAGTTCGGCCGTAATTTTATTGCGAAGTTTTTTGAATGCTTCAAACGCTGTTGGGTCCTTGGTTTTTAAAAATGCACTGTAGAGTTTGTTCCTTTGACGAATTAAATGAATGTGCTCCGGATGGATCCACGGTTTTCGCGCACGCCTATGAAGCTTAAGGTTTTTTAGAGGAAAACAAGATGTGTAAATGTTCAGAAACATAGACATAAAGGTATTGTAGGCGTTGTCTGCCGTGCTTTCTTTCAGAACCGCAGACCAGTCGTTGTTGTGGATTCTGTTCCGAAATAACTCCAAGCTAGAATTACTGATGCTTTGATATTTAATTATGGGGACACGTGCCTTTGCTCGAGGAGTGGAGTGCGAATAAGCCATGAATATGGGACAATGATCACTGATGCCAGAGCTTATAGTGCCAGCTGCCACCACGGGAGTACAAACATTAGTTATGAACAGATCCAAAACTGTAGAAGTCGTTGGAGTTACACGAGTAGGGGTAACGATTACGTTCCGAAAACCAGTGGATGTTATTTTGTTCACTAGTTCTTTTTTTGCAACGCTTTGTATAGAAAGATTGATGTTCATATCACCACCTAAAACCAGCCTTAAGCCATTAGTGGAGGCAAAATCGAGAACAGAGTCAACAAAATCTAAAAAAGCACTAGTATTAGCAGAAGGGGGGCGATACATAACACAGAAAAGGGTGTTGCTGTTTTGCAAACATAGAGCCTCATAATTTGGGCTTACAACCGTAAAATTGGGCAATTCATCGCAAGATATTGTGTCCGAAACATAAATCGCTACACCGCCACCACGTTTGTCAGTTCGATGCGCAGAAAAAAACTTATAGTCACTTAGATAAGGTGCACTATCCTGTGCAGAAAACCATGTTTCGGTTATCATTATAATTGTAAATCTGAAGGCAAATTGTTCGAGAAACAGCGTGAATTGATCATTTTTTTTTACGAGAGAACAAGCGTTGATATGAAGAACAGTTTCTAGGTGTTGGTTACCAGGACATAGTTTCAGCGATTCGGGTAAAACAAACTCCTGATAATCCTCGTGCGTAGCCATGAAGAAAGATTGCATATCTTTATTACACTAGTTCTACGCAATCATATTAAGACTTTCAGCAGAGTTGATCTCAACTACTGTACTGCCCTCCACCTGACGTGCGAAGATCCGTCCATTTCGTGTCCAAACGAATTTCCAGTGAAACTGGCGCTTTCTAGCAACAGCCAAGGAGAGAAGTTCTTTCAAACGGGGGCATAAGTGCTCGTTTACATATATCGGAGTAGCCCTGTTGGCGTCAGCAGCACTGTCGTCAGCAGTGTCGTTAGCATTGTCTTTAACACGGGCCTTAGGAGGCGGCAAGTCCAGCGAAGCGGTCGTCAGACGTTGTTTCCTGGCCCTTTCAAGCACATCGTCCCGCAGCCTGCGGCTCCTAAACTGGACGATAATGTTCCTCACTTCTGCATTCCGTGTCGGCACGCGATGACAAGTCTCGACATCCGCAGGAGATATAGCCACTCCCACAGCATCACCCATTTTCCCGACAATAGACTCAAGATCTTCTTGATCGGTTTCAGTCACTCCTTTAATCTCCAAGTTGCATCGTCGCGAATACTGCTCACACTGAACCAGTTTACATTCAAGTGCTGTTATTCGCCTTTCGTTCTCAGTGCATCTGCTTCGAAGACACTCATTTTCTTTCTTTATTTCCTGATTTTCTGTCAAAACTGCGCTAAGCTGCTTCTTGAACGTCTCGAATTGTTCGTTGATGAAATTTAAACTTTCTCTCATTTCGGCCATTTCGGAGCGATTATCACGGTTTTCAGCCCTATTTTCCCTGTCATCGTTTCTGGGACCCCTTGGCATAATAGTGCTTCTACAAAGCGAGAAGAAAAAAAGCAAAAGCCCCTTGGCAAAGCAGGAAAGCAAATTCAATTTCGAGCGACCCGGGAATTAATCTTGTGCCCTGAACGTCCGTTTCAACTTGGATACCGCGGCTGCGTTCATGTACCCATGCATGTTCAACGGACAGTCCTTCACGCTCTTCAGCGCTTGAATTTTTATCCCGATAATGAAAACGAGTGAATTAAAACGATGTAGGCCAAGGATTCTGTGGCTTAAAGGCCCACTGTCCACCCTCCGGTCGAAAATATTTTCTTCCCCGGTGACTGTGAGACTTCGCCCCTAGAACGCAAGGCCGCAAAAGTTTTTTTTTGAAAAGAGTAACTAATAACCGCGATCACCCGATTCTGTCATGCTTCTCTCCTTCCGTTCCCTCGCAAAGGTTTTTCACTCTCCTGCCCGAGGTCGTCTAGCCTCCGCAAGACAATTTCCCCTTCGTCCTGCGCGTTTGGCGGGAGGTGGGGCGTGGCACTCCGCGAGCGCGAAAAAAAAAAAAGAAACAGCCGATGAGCGCGCGCCGCTGGATTCAGTCTGGCCGTGGCGAGGGAAAAGCGTGCAGCGAGCGGTAGAAACCCATCCTTCTCCCGTCAGCCAGCGAGACGGACCAATGGACGTCGTTCGCGGTACGTACGTCATTACTGTGGCCCGTCGGGCCAGCGCAGGAAACGGTGATGGATGGATGGATGGATGGATGGAAAAACTTTATTTTCGTCAGAGAGTATGTATGGCTGACGGCGACCTGGGTGGCCCACTCCACGGCCCTGGTCTGGACGACCGGGTCTGAGCTGGCCAACACGGCCTCCCACTGCTCGAGGGAAGGATCACGCATAATATCCGCCGGTGGCGCTGCTATGCTACAGCTCCTAAACTACAGCTCCTACAGCTAAACATGCAAGGAGGTAGAAAAAGAGCGAAATGGCTAGAGATAGAACAGCAGTTGAAGGATGACAAAATAGGTGTGTACGCTCTTTGCGAGACTCATCTCAGGGATCTAGAAGATCCGCCGTTTATAGAAGGCTACGTCTGGGAAGGGTGCAACAGAACGAGAACGGAAAGAAAGGGTGGAGGGGTAGGTATGTTGATACACCAGGGAACAAATTGGCAAAGAATTAAATCATCTTGTAAAGAACATATCTGGGTTTCGGGAACCATTGCCGGCATAAGGACATGGCTAGGGGTAGTTTATTTAGGAACAGGACATCAATGCAGGCAAGAAAACAGGGATCTTGTTGAATGTCTCAGTGACGATATAAGCCAGTTTGGAAACGGGGCCAATATTATTCTGCTGTGAACGTCCATATCGACGATCTGGATGGATACACGGATTGTAACGGGAAGCTAATGCTAGATTTCTGCGAGCGACACGATCTAGTTATAGTAAATAGAGTAACAAAATGTGAAGGCCAAATCACGTGGGAATTCCGCAACAGGCATACGACCATTGACTATTGTCTAATGTCGCAGGAAATTTATAGCAAGGTCACAAAAATGGAAATAGACGAAGAAGGGGAGTGTAGTCTGGAAAGTGATCATAAACGTCTTAGTCTGCAGATGGGGCCCGTGATGAAAAGAGAAATGGAACTTAGACAAAATGTAAACGCAAAATTAGACGACGATCAAATAGCGCAGATACCAGCAGACATAGAGGAAGCAATAGAGAAAAGCCCCATGGAAGACTGGGATTATGAACAGGTAGAACTACTCATAAGGAGTAAAATTCAGGAGGTTAAAGTAGCAAACCGCTGGAATGGAAAGAGTAAGCCACGGAGCTGGTGGAATAAGGAAATCAGGGAAGCTATTGAACAACGACGGGCTGCTTCAAGGGAACACCGAATGGCAAAGAAGGCACAGGCTTCTCAGGAGGAAATCGTCCAAAAATGGGAATCATATCGACAAAAGAAACTTCAAGTGCAGGCCCTCGTCCAAAGTAAAATAAGACAGTCCACCGATCGCTGGATGGCTGATATACACGATGCCTCTAGAGGCGGAGGAAGAAAATTCTGGAATCATATAAGCTGGCTAGGGAAGAAGAATCAAAGAAAGCAAGATCGGATTAGAGATAACGAGGGAAATTGTTTAAAAGGAGACAACGCAGTGAACTACATTAGATCAGTTATAGCCGAGTCATTTAGGAACGACGATAGGGCAATCTCCGCAAATCAGGAAGCAACACAAGGTAGCAGAATACAAAGCACCTTAGAACTGACCAATCTAAACTGGAAAAAGGCAGAAAAAAATATTCCTAAAAACACATCTACAGGAATAGATGGAATTCCGATCAAGCTGATTAATGAACTCGGTCCAAAAAGTAAGGAAACGTTGTTAAAAGCTTTGGAAACAGTCATATCGAATAAACAAATTCCGGACAGCTGGCGGCAGAGTAAAATGAATTTGAATTATAAAGGGAAAGGAGAAAGGATGCACATAAAATCCTGCAGGCCGATTACCATAACATCTGTAATGTACAGGTTAGCCATGCAGGCGGTGAAATTAAAGGTGCAAGCATGGGTTGAAAGTAACAAGATACTCGGAGAACTTCAGAACGGCTTTAGAAATGGTAGGCGCTTAGATGATTGCCTGTTCGTGCTTACCCAATGCATCGAAATATCTAGAGTGGAAAATAAACCTTTGTATTTGGCCTTCCTGGACATAAACGGGGCGTACGACAACGTAAGCAGGGAACTCCTGTGGAACATATTAAAAGAAGAAGGTTGCGGTTATGAGATAATAGAGTTCCTACAGGAAATATACCGGGATAACAAAGTAGAAATTACGTGGGAAGGGATAAGAAGTACGGAGGATGTCAAAGTATGCAAAGGGTTAAGACAAGGCTGTCCTCTATCACCGGTGCTGTTCATGCTTTATATGATAAACCTGGAACGGAGGATACAAGACAGTAACCTAGGTTTTAACCTGTCATACAGTTTAGGTGGAAAGGCGGTAGAGCAGCGCCTCCCCGGTTTGATGTATGCAGACGATATTGTGCTGCTAGCTGAGAGTCTGGAAGAATTGCAAACTCTAGTTAAGTATTGCGGAGACGAAGGGGATGCTCTAGGCTTCAGTTTCAGCGCAGTTAAATCGGGTCTGATGATTTTCAACGGCTCAACTGATCAGGGTCTTAAAATTCAAGGCCTTGAAATACCTAGAGTAGCAGAATAAAAATATTTGGTGGTATGGGTAAACGAAGGATTGGCATACATTGGAAAGCATGAGCAATCACTTAAGGCCAAAGGGCGAAGGAATGCCGGGATAATGAAGCATAAGGCATTGTGGGGATACAATAGGTACGAGGTATTGAGGGGTATTTGGAAAGGAATTATGGTGCCCGGACTTACTTTCGGAAATGCGGTTTTGTGCCTAAAATCAGAGGTACAGTCGACATTAGAAACAAATCAGAGATCCGTTGGACGATTAGCACTAGGTGCCCACGGCAAAACTACAAATGAGGCGGTACATGGAGATATGGGCTGGCATCTTTCGAAGTACGGGAAGCTCAGAGTAGAATACTATATGAGGAACGCCTGAGGAAATTGGACAGTAACAGATGGGCAGCTAAGGTATTTAAATACCTGTACCTAAAAAGCGTTGACTCACAATGGAGGAAAAGAACTAGGAAACTAACTAGTAAGTATGCTAGTAACAAGGACGGAGAAAAAAAGAGCATTTAGCAACAGGTGAAAAACACAGAAGGTAAAAATTGGATAAATTCGATGAAAAAAAAAAAAAAAACAGAGTGTGGAATTATACCGAAAGTGGAAAATGCAGATCAGGAAGGAAGATTTCTTTGATAACTCAAGAGGCAGTGCCCTATTTTTTGAAGCTAGATCAGTGTGCCTTAGAACACGCAGCTACAAAAAGAAATTTAACAATGTGCTGTATGTGGTACCTCCAGTGAAACAATGACCATATTATACTCGAATGTAATGGTATCCATCCGGTAGTTTATGCAGGCGCAATCCCTGTTCCTGAAGCTCTGGAGCACGGTGGAAGAAATAGAGGTGCTACTACTACGACGGCGCGGCCGCGCTGCAGCGAGCGCGCGGCCGCTTTGTGTGACCAGAAGAGAGGGCAGCCGCTAGGGTCAGCACGTGTTCTGGGGGCCATCCTCTCCGCCGCTTCTGCTGGCGTGCTTACGAAGCACCGGCGCGCGCGCTTATAATTTCGCACTTAAATCAGCAATAAAAGGTCTTAACTCTTAGATATTTATTTTGCGATATTTACACCCCAACTTCTGAGCAGATAGAAACTTTCGTAACGCTGACTAAACAAATAACTCCATTTCCGAGCAAACAGAGACGCGTCGTCTGCTTGAGCGGACGACACGCTGCGCTCACCGCTCCTGACCACGCATCAGGCGCGCTTCTAGCGGATTGTGGCCATGTCTGGCCAATTAAAGAGAAGCTTCATGACATCATGCCGCCGGTGCAACACCTCTTGGGTAGCTGTTCAACGCATGTGAAATGAAGGTTCGCTATTCTATCCGCCCCTTGTTCGCATCGCAACCAGACGCCGATTGCATGGCGGTGAAGGAAGCAAGATTAAAGCGCTGTCGGGGAGGTTTTTATCCCCGCGGGCGCGACAACCGTTGCCACACGAGAAACAGCGCTGCGCCTGTTTGAACGTGGCGTCTAGTGGCAAAGTGAAGTATCGAACACAAAAAAGCAAAGCTATCCGTAGCCGGATGCGCGTGTCTATCTCAGACGACGGCTACCACACTGTCAGACTGGGGCTTTTGCCGAGCGTTCGATCTGCCGTTCACACTCCTTGCAGGCATGCATAGCCTGGACTGCATGAAAGAAACAAAGAAACTGTGCACAGGAATGAAGGCAATGTGCGTCGTCGAATGATTAAAGTCATCGACTGCAGCTAAGAAACATTCTATTTTAATGAGGGAATACTCCATGACCTTCACAATTTCTTCATTTCACTAGTAATATTTGGAATACGTTGCTTGCTCATTGAACTTCACCGTATATTTGCGCAATCTGTGTTTTGGTGAAGGTAAGACTCAAAAAATATCTCTGTGCTGCCCGATGCCACAAGCGCATCAGGAACACCACGCGTACGAATTTCCGAATCATTCACTACGCTGTCTGCCAGATAATTTGCAACGCCAATACATAAATGACAAAATACAATATTATGCCACATTGAAAAACGGTGTGCGATTCACAAATGTCGTAGAATCTTGAATCCTGCTTCGTGCACTGAGACTTGTGCAAGGGCGTTATTGGAGTGGCCGTAATTACTAGCGCAACTAAATTATGCAATATCTTTTCAATGAATTTGAAAGCTGAAGCGAAGGAGAATAGGGGACAAAGTTTAAGAAATAGAAGGAAAATTATTTGCCTTAAGAAATTTTCATTGCTCGCTGTTTTCTTGAAATCAGCGCGATCGTACGTCTGTATATTGAAACATTATGTAAATATAAGCTTTCGCAGTTTGATACATAAGTATGCTGAGAACAGTGTGTGGAAGATTGCCGCTCTATCACAAACGTTTTTCGAGACAAAGGCCTGCAAAATAGGCAAAATTTCATTTCCAGGCCCGATTTTGCCCCGCCCGACTGCTGTGCCGGAGCACCCTGGTTCGATCCCGACCGCCGACGGCTGCGTTTCGATGGAGGCGAAAAGAAGAGGCGTCCGCGTGATGTCAGATACCCGGGTGGTCGAAATTACTCCTTAGCCCTCCACTGCGGCACCTTTTTCTCTCTTTCCGCTTTCACTCCCACACTCCTCCCTTCCCTAAAGGCACGGGTCAGGTGTCCACAGAACATTTGTGACAGATACTATGCCTTTCCTTTCCTGTGAAAACTAATTATTTTATTTTAAGAGATTTCATAAATACAGACTAGGTGATTCTTACAAATCTGGTGAAAAGGAGCAGCCGGAACCGCTATGCGCCACCAAATTCTTCTTTATTGTTCACATAAATAAAAAAATCTGCACTCCCCCCCCCCCCCCCCCAAAAAAAAAAAGCAATTATCTGAATACAAACAAAAGCATGCATATTTTAAGTCAGACCATTTCCATCTACCTTGCTTTATTATAATTTCTGTAATCAGTCTAATCAATAAGCAAAGTTGGCAAAAACAACAGAAAAAATAAGCGCGGCACTCCACTTCGTTATTATTAATTTCCTATGCCCCGAAAAAGAAAAAAAAAATTGGCAGCACATCCAATTGCAGATATCTTCTTTCCAGTCATCGGGCAACAGTATATCAAAATTTTAAAATCAATTTATAAGGTCGGCCGACCATCCTTTGTTTGATCGTACATGGAATCGCCTTATAGCATCCTACCTTCAAATTGGGCTGTAATGCAAGACAGGCACGTGTAATGGCAATAAAAAGAAATGCGAGCAAAGGCACGCCTACGGGTTCCGCTGTTTAAATTTCTTGCGTCATGTTTACATTTGGGTTGCATAAAAAGCCTTCTACAATTGTCCGCAATGCAATTAATCGGGACATTTGCGTGTCTTTGCTATCAACCGAAAAAAAAAAAAGAACGGCGAGAAAAAATTCAAATCGTGCAGTGCGCGATTCTTTTTTTTTTTCTTTTTTTTTTCAGCGCGACAGTATCTGGAACTTTGCACATGTTGGCAGCTGTGAAGGCTCACATAGTCCTCTTGCACTCCTTTGGATGCTCTTTACGCATCGCTCACAGGAGTGCTTTAAGGAAATATTGTATTACTCGCGTTAGTCGTAAACAGCAGAGCTGCATATCAATTAAGAAATTATTCATGCAATCCCGAGTCGAATTATAACCTAGAAAATGGGCAGAAATATAGAGGTACATAATTCCAACAAAAAAAAAATTGTTTCAAGCAGGCGAACGCCCCTATGTGTCAAAAACAAGCGCCCGTCCTAGACGCGCCCATTGAAACGCCAGCGAAACGAGCGAAGAGACAAGCTGGATGGATGGATGGATAGAATATAGGAGCGTCCCCTTTGAAACGGGCTGGTAGCAGTAGCTATCATGCTCATTTTCCTCTCTATATCTTAATTATTGATTTAGAATGGTTAACTAAACCACCATTCTATTTATTAAATTTTGTTCCTACATTACTAACATTATGTCACATCTCTGCTTTTAAGCCACCAATCTTCCAGACGTTTTTGCTAGTTTCCACCACCGGTTTATTCACCCGACCACTGTTATCTCTAACCCTAGAGCTTCAGGAACAGTGATTGCGCCTGCACCAACTTCCGGATGAATACCATTACATTCGAGTATGGGAGGAGGAGGAGGAGGAAACAACTTTATTTAACGCATTGCATTAAGCGTTAAGAATGTCCTGGGCCAGGGTCACCAAGGCCAACTGATCTTGCAGCTGGTCAGAGGCTAACCAAGCCCGCCACGTTGGGGGAGGAGGGTGTGGAAAGTGAGGAGATTGGAGGGCGACAGGGCATGAAAAGATGCAATGCTCCAAGTTTGCATAGTGTTCTGGGCAATTTGGGCATGCAGGGGAATGTATGATTCTGTATAGAAAAGATCGGGCAGGAGTAAGCAGTGTATTTAGTTGTATGCGTCTAAGAATGCGGATTTGCGTGGTAGTGAGAGATTTATCAGGAAGAGGAAGTGTACGGAGTGTTTCTCTAATATTGTCGTAGTGAACGTTGATTTCTTTTTTGTAGTGAAGAGTAGTGTCCCACGTTGGTGGATAAGGCCAGGGAATCCCAGGCGCCCGGTGTTGAAGTTCGCGGGCGAGGCGATGCGCTACCTCATTGCCTGGGATTCCAGCGTGACCAGGAATCCACCTCAGTGTTACAGTGTGGGGACGTAGTTTAGTAAGAGCTCTGTGTAGATCATCGTGTAGTTCTTCAGGAATGCGACCCGTCTGAATGGCGCGTATAGCTTGTATTGAATCAGTGTATATGGTATATCCTGAAGGGTTAGGGGGTGCTTGTGCGAGGTCTTGAATACTGGTAACTATTGGTAGGGTCTCGAGAGTCGCTGTAGGAGGAGGATCTATGTAAGGACCGAGGGTATGCGTCACTACATCGCTACAGCTCTGAATTGAGTAAGCAGCCGCTCCGACGTTAGTTCGTGATGCATCTGTGTAGATGATCGTGGAATCTGTCGGGTGAACATGGTTGGAAACGCGAGCGGAACGTCTGCCTGTGTTAGTGTCGGGTGCAACGTTTTTTGGATTGGGAATTATTCTGAGGTTATCCGAGAGCGAAGAAGGAAGGGTAATTATAGGGAGGTCTATAGGTTTTAGTGCAACCTGCTGTAGTATCCAATGTCCTTGTTTGGTGCTAGAAAGACGTGCCATTTGCCGGTCGCGATGTTGTTGTATGAGGTCTCCCAGGGGCAAGAACAGCCCCGTAGAGTATAGGCGCTCCGTGGACGTATGTGCAGGGACGTTGAGGGCGGCCTTGTACAATATGTGAAGCGCAACCTCAATCTGATGTCTTTGGCGACAAGTTAGTGTAAGGTAAGGAATCGTATATAAAATTTTGCTAAGTGCTAATGCATGGACAAGCTGCCTGACTTGACCCTCTCGTAGCCCGGCGTGCTTATTGACTATACGGCGAACTAGATGCGTAAGCTGATTGCAAACTTTAACGGTTGTAGATACATTGGCCTGATTGGTTGACTCGTGGATATGAAGTCCGAGGACCCGGCAGGATGATACACGAGGGATGGGGTGACCTGCCATTGTGAGATTGATCAGCTGGTTATGTCGGAGTTTTTGCAATCAGCAGCAATTCGGATTTTTCAGGTGCGGGAGATAGCCCTACTTTATCAAGGTAACTAACGACTGCATCGATACCTTGCTGTAGGGTCTCCTCTACTGCTCCAGGAGACCCAGAAGTGCACCAAAGAGTAAGGTCGTCTGCATAGAATGTGTGTTTTAGGTTTGGGATAGACGCTAAAGTACGAGATAGGGGAGTCATTGCAAGGTAAAAAGGGTGGGTGACAGAATAGCGCCCTGAGGAGTACCACGTGTGAGGGGGAAAGGATAAGATATCGAATCGGGGAGACGGAACTTGGCCGTACGGTCGCGGAGAAATGCTGTGAGGTAGCCATACATCTTTAGACCACAGCCAGTCGAGGCAAGGATGTGTAATAGAGGATCGTGGGCAAGGTTATCGAAAGCTTTTCGCACATCAAGGGCCACTATGGCTTGGATCTGGGAAGTGGGCGGAGGGTCAAATTCGTGCACGAGGAGAAAAAATAGCTCCTGAGTAGACACACCTTTTCGGAAGCCAATTTGTTGAGGGGGAAAGAAATCCATGGATTCAAGATGAGTCTCGAGCCGATTGAGCACCATCCGCTCCATGGTTTTTCCCAGGCATGATGTTAAAGAAACTGGGCGGATGTTTTGAAGCGCAGGTTTTTTGCCTGGCTTTGGAAGTAGGGTTATAAGTGATTGTTTCCAAGATTCTGGGAGTGTGCTTTCTTCCCAATGTAAGTTTATAATGCTCAGAAAATGTTCTTTGTCCTTGTCAGAGAGATTTCGAATGAGTGAGTATGTAATCTGGTCTTCACCTGGGACTGACTTCCGCTTTAGCTGTTCTAGCGCCCAGTCGAGATCCCAGAGGGCAAACAGCTGATCGAGTTCTACATTGGAAGCACCAGTGTACGGAGTATAAAGGCTGGGTAGGGGAGGAGGAATGTAGAGATCGCGGAGTTGGGCTGTTAAGGCATCCGCGTCTAGTTGAGAATAGTGCTTCTCGAGAGTGGGAACAGGCGCCGGTTGAGGCCCGAGTAGTTCTCGGAGTAAATGCCAGGTTCTTTTTTGATTTAGTGTGCCGTTAATGGTGTTACAAATTTTGTTTCATTGACTGGTGTCAAGTGTAACGCAGTGTTCTTTAACCTGTCGCGTCAATTCGGTGACTCGGTCGGAGAGGCGAGCATTGTTGGGCTGAGTGCGAAGAGTGCGCAAGAGTCGTTTCCGCCTCTTCCAGATGCGTACAAGGTAAGGGTCCGGATTATCTGACGGGGCTGAAGTGGAACTCTCCTGCGTAGCTTGTTTCTGAGCATGTTTGAGTGCTTTTCTCCAGCTCTGAAGACTGCCAGTAGTATGAGAGGTGTCGCGTATAGTGCGAAAGGTATTCCAGTTTGTGTGGGAAATTTTACGTTTACGCGGACGGGTACGGCTAGGGACAGTGATGTTAATAATGTAATGGTCGCTGAGCAATTTTTCATCTGTAACTTGCCAGGTGACCTCTCGCAGTCCGCGGCCCACTGTGAGGTCTGGCATGGTGGATTGTTGGTTCCTGTAACCTTCCCGGGTAATGGAGTTTGGGGTGTTATAAACAGTTAATTGAGCTCCGTTTAATGCGTCGTTGAGTATACGGCCAGGTCGGAAGGTGTGTGGGTAACCCCAGATAACGTGCGGGGCATTAAAATCCCCACCTATCAAGAAGTCGGAGTCTCGAAACAATCTTGAAGTAAAGTGCATTAGCGGTTTGAAAAGCGTGTACTCTGTAGGAGGGTTATAAAAATTTAGAATGGATAAAGGGCGAGATAAGTGATCAGAATACAGTGTAAATGCAATAAGGTGACGTTCAAGACGACTGGGGACTTCAATGGCCTCAAACGGATGTCCCGACGAATATAAGTGCTCACTAATGGGGCACAGTCGCTGTCATGCGCTGCATGCAGGGCACGGTAGCCCGGAATACCTTTAAGAGTACGCGATTCTTGAATGAGAATGACGTGGGGCTGCGAGGGTAAAGTCAGGAGCCATTGGATAAAGAGTGTTCGATTGGTACGCAGGTTTCTGCTATTCCACTGTACAATGTGTATGTGATTGTTCCCTGCCATTCTTAAGCTACGTTAGCGCGCTTCTCGGGAGGGACAGAAGAGGATGCAGCAGTTGCTTCAGTGGATGTAGATGGACGGGACCGTTTAAGAGAATTATTTAGGAAATCCATGCGTTCGTCATCCTGCAGGAGATTGCTAAGGAGGGTATGCATGAGTTCGAATGCTTGGCGAATGGCGGAAATTTCTTCTGCAAGGTACCAGATAATAGGGTCATTTCGATCTTTTATGTGGCGCATATAATTCTCAGATGTGATAACTGGTGTGGAATCGGAAGATGTATAAGAGAAAGGCTTGGGAGGGGAAATGGGAAGTGGCGGGCTCGGCTTACCCGGTGGTGGGAGCGTAGCTGGCTTGAGAAGCGGACGTGGGGCAGCTGGCAGTTCTTGAACTTCTTGATGCCAGACATTGGTCCGAGGGGGCGGTGCCGTCTCTTGATTTGCATGTGACAGAGGGGGGAAGTCCTCGCGAGTCGGAGGATGATGGGGTGGCGTATTCTTCTTGTCAGGGTGACCAGACATTTTTTGTCGCGTAGTCAATAGTCGCTTTGTAGTGGGACGCTGGGAATTAGATGGCTTTTTCTGTTCTTGGACAGAAGGTTCCAGCTGTTCCCTGAGACTCTTCCTTCGGTCATATGCAGCCTTGTGGCTCTTTTGGTCTTGTTGTTTCTGTACAGGGCAGGTGAGGTCAAAAGTTGGGTGGGTTCCACCGCAGTGGAAGCAATAGGCGGAGCAACGATGTGGTTCATGTGGTTCGATGTGGCAGCACAGAGATGTTTTTTGAGTCTTACCTTCACCAAAACACAGATTGCGCAAAAATACGATAAAGTTCAATGAGCAAGCAACGTATTCCAAATATTACTAGTGAAATGAAGAAATTGTGAAGGTCATGGAGAATTCCCTCATTAAAATAGAATGTTTCTTAGCTCCAGTCGTTTACTTTAATCATTCGACGACGCACATTGCCTTCATTCCTGTGCACAGTTTCTTTGTTTCTTTCATGCAGTCCAGGCTATGCATGCCTGCAAGAAGTGTGAACGGCAGATCGAACGCTCGGCAAAAGCCCCAGTCTGACAGTGTGGTAGTCGTCGTCTGAGATAGACACGCGCATCCGGCTACAGATAGCTTTGCTTTTTTGTGTTCGATACTTCACTTTGCCACTGGAGCGCCACGTTCAAACAGGCGCAGCGCTGTTTCTCGTGTGGCAGCGGTTGTCGCGCCCGCGGGGATAAAAACCTCCCCGACAGCGCTTTAATCTTGCTTCCTTCACCGCCATGCAATCGGCGTCTGGTTGCGATGCGAACAAGGGGCGGATAGAATAGCGAACCTTCATTTCACATGCGTTGAACAGCTACCCAAGAGGTGTTGCACCGGCGGCATGATGTCATGAAGCTTCTCTTTAATTGGCCAGACATGGCCACAATCCGCTAGAAGCGCGCTTGATGCGTGGTCAGGAGCGGTGAGCGCAGCGTGTCGTCCGCTCAAGCAGACGACGCGTCTCTGTTTGCTCGGAAATGGAGTTATTTGTTTAGTCAGCGTTACGAAAGTTTCTATCTGCTCAGAAGTTGGGGTGTAAATATCGCAAAATAAATATCTAAGAGTTAAGACCTTTTATTGCTGATTTAAGTGCGAAATTATAAGCGCGCGCGCCGGTGCTTCATAGGCACGCCAGCAGAAGCGGCGGAGAGGATGGCCCCCAGAACACGTGCTGACCCTAGCGGCTGCCCTCTCTTCTGGTCACAAGCGGCGGCGCGCTCGCTGCAGCGCGGCCGCGCCGTCGTAGTAGTAGCACCTCTCTTTCTTCCACCGTGCTCCAGAGCTTCAGGAACAGGGATTGCGCCTGCATAATCTACCGGATGGATACCATTACATTCGAGTATAATATGGTCGTTGTTTCACTGGAGGTACCACATACAGCACATTGTTAAATTTCTTTTTGTAGCTGCGTGTTCTAAGGCACACTAATCTAGCGTCAAAAAGTAGGGCACTGCCTCTTGAGTTATCAAAGAAATCTTCCTTCCTGATCTGCATTTTCCACTTTCGGTATAATTCCACACTCTGTTTTTTTTTTTTTCCATCGAATTTATCCAATTTTTACCTTCTGTGTTTTTCACCTGTTGCTTAATGCTCTTTATTTCTCCGTCCTTGTTACTAGCATACTTACTAGTTAGTTTCCTAGTTCTTTTCCTCCATTGTGAGTCAACGCTTTTTAGGTACAGGTATTTAAATACCTTAGCTGCCCATCTGTTACTGTCCAATTTCCTCAGGCGTTCCTCATATAGTATTCTACTCTGAGCTTCCCGTACTTCGAAAGATGCCAGCCCATATCTCCATGTACCGCCTCATTTGTAGTTTTGCCGTGGGCACCTAGTGCTAATCGTCCAACGGATCTCTGATTTGTTTCTAATGTCGACTGTACCTCTGATTTTAGGCACAAAACCGCATTTCCGAAAGTAAGTCCGGGCACCATAATTCCTTTCCAAATACCCCTCAATACCTCGTACCTATTGTATCCCCACAATGCCTTATGCTTCATTATCCCGGCATTCCTTCGCCCTTTGGCCTTAAGTGATTGCTCATGCTTTCCAATGTATGCCAATCCTTCGTTTACCCATACCACCAAATATTTTTATTCTGCTACTCTAGGTATTTCAAGGCCTTGAATTTTAAGACCCTGATCAGTTGAGCCGTTGAAAATCATCAGACCCGATTTAACTGCGCTGAAACTGAAGCCTAGAGCATCCCCTTCGTCTCCGCAATACTTAACTAGAGTTTGCAATTCTTCCAGACTCTCAGCTAGCAGCACAATATCGTCTGCATACATCAAACCGGGGAGGCGCTGCTCTACCGCCTTTCCACCTAAACTGTATGACAGGTTAAAACCTAGGTTACTGTCTTGTATCCTCCGTTCCAGGTTTATCATATAAAGCATGAACAGCACCGGTGATAGAGGACAGCCTTCTCTTAATCCTTTGCATACTTTGACATCCTCCGTACTTCTTATCCCTTCCCACGTAATTTCTACTTTGTTGTCCCGGTATATTTCCTGTAGGAACTCTATTATCTCATAACCGCAACCTTCTTCTTTTAATATGTTCCACAGGAGTTCCCTGCTTACGTTGTCGTACGCCCCGTTTATGTCCAGGAAGGCCAAATACAAAGGTTTATTTTCCACTCTAGATATTTCGATGCATTGGGTAAGCACGAACAGGCAATCATCTAAGCGCCTACCATTTCTAAAGCCGTTCTGAAGTTCTCCGAGTATCTTGTTACTTTCAACCCATGCTTGCACCTTTAATTTCACCGCCTGCATGGCTAACCTGTACATTACAGATGTTATGGTAATCGGCCTGCAGGATTTTATGTGCATCCTTTCTCCTTTCCCTTTATAATTCAAATTCATTTTACTCTGCCGCCAGCTGTCCGGAATTTGTTTATTCGATATGACTGTTTCCAAAGCTTTTAACAACGTTTCCTTACTTTTTGGACCGAGATCATTAATCAGCTTGATCGGAATTCCATCTATTCCTGTAGATGTGTTTTTAGGAATATTTTTTTCTGCCTTTTTCCAGTTTAGATTGGTCAGTTCTAAGGTGCTTTGTATTCTGCTACCTTGTGTTGCTTCCTGATTTGCGGAGATTGCCCTATCGTCGTTCCTAAATGACTCGGCTATAACTGATCTAATGTAGTTCACTGCGTTGTCTCCTTTTAAACAATTTCCCTCGTTATCTTGAATCCGATCTTGCTTTCTTTGATTCTTCTTCCCTAGCCAGCTTATATGGTTCCAGAATTTTCTTCCTCCGCCTCTAGAGGCATCGTGTATATCAGCCATCCAGCGATCGGTGGACTGTCTTATTTTACTTTGGACGAGGGCCTGCACTTGAAGTTTCTTTTGTCGATATGATTCCCATTTTTGGACGATTTCCTCCTGAGAAGCCTGTGCCTTCTTTGCCATTCGGTGTTCCCTTGAAGCAGCCCGTCGTTGTTCAATAGCTTCCCTGATTTCCTTATTCCACCAGCTCCGTGGCTTACTCTTTCCATTCCAGCGGTTTGCTACTTTAACCTCCTGAATTTTACTCCTTATGAGTAGTTCTACCTGTTCATAATCCCAGTCTTCCATGGGGCTTTTCTCTATTGCTTCCTCTATGTCTGCTGGTATCTGCGCTATTTGATCGTCGTTTAATTTTGCGTTTACGTTTTGTCTAAGTTCCATTTCTCTTTTCATCACGGGCCCCATCTGCAGACTAATACGTTTATGATCACTTCCCAGACTACACTCCCCTTCTTCGTCTATTTCCATTTTTGTGACCTTGCTATAAATTTCCTGCGACATTAGACAATAGTCAATGGTCGTCTGCCTGTTGCGGAATTCCCACGTGATTTGGCCTTCACATTTTGTTTCTCTATTTACTATAACTAGATCGTGTCGCTGGCAGAAATCTAGCATTACCTTCCCGTTACAATCCGTGTATCCATCCAGATCGTCGATGTGGCCGTTCACAGCAGAATAATATTGGCCCCGTTTCCAAACTGGCTTATATCGTCACTGAGACATTCAACAAGATCCCTGTTTTCTTGCCTGCATTGATGTCCTGTTCCTAAATAAACTACCCTTAGCCATGTCCTTATGCCGGCAATGGTTCCCGAAACCCAGATATGTTCTTTACAAGATGATTTAATTCTTTGCCAATTTGTTCCCTGGTGTATCAACATACCTACCCCTCCACCCTTTCTTTCCGTTCTCGTTCTGTTGCACCCTTCCCAGACGTAGCCTTCTATAAACGGCGGATCTTCTAGATCCCTGAGATGAGTCTCGCAAAGAGCGTACACACCTATTTTGTCATCCTTCAACTGCTGTTCTATCTCTAGCCATTTCGCTCTTTTTCTACCTCCTTGCATGTTTAGCTGTAGGAGCTGTAGTTTAGAAGCTGTAGCATAGCACCGCCACCGGCGGATATTATGCGTGATCCTTCCCTCGAGCAGTGGGAGGCCGTGTTGGCCAGCTCAGACCCGGTCGTCCAGACCGGGGCCGTGGAGTGGGCCACCCAGGTCGTCGTCAGCCATACATGCTCTCTGACGAAAATAAAGTTTTTCCATCCATCCATCCATCACCGTTTCCTGCGCTGGCCCGACGGGCCACAGTAATGACGTACGTACCGCGAACGACGTCCATTGGTCCGTCTCGCTGGCTGACGGGAGAAGGATGGGATTATACCGCTCGCTGCCAACACCTCCTAAACTTGTTCCAGGCCTGCGCGTCACGTGCCTCGACGTCAGCTACGTCACCACTGCCCGTCCCAGGCGACGCGCCGCTTCCAACTCTCCCCTGCTTGTTGGCGCTTGCTGCGTAGCCGCGCTCAGGCTTTCCATGAAGCTACGCGTGGTTGGTGCGCAAGTGACGTGTAGATGTAGCACATTATCGTTGAGATGTAGGAAGAGTTAAAAAAAATAGAAAAGAATGAGAACGTTTGACTAATAGCATGTCGTGACGTTCGCTCCAGTTAAATAAATGCAAAATGCTTAAAAGCTTTACAAATGGTGACAAAATTTATTTGCGGCACAAATGATGAAACACAATAAACAGCCAACAATTGCTTTCATTATCACTTTTTGGTGACAGTCTTTAATTTGCGTGCTTTTGCATCAGCTTTTGCAGCAGCAGTGGCAGTATCGTTCCTGTCTTTACAATAATTGTTCAGGATTATATTTGTAGCACATTTTGCTGCCATATTAATTACAAGTTCTGGCTCATGGCCGTTTTCACATGTGCACAGTTCTTCGAACTCTGGCAGGCTTTTAATCACAAGGTGCTTCACAATGTCCCTGTGATTAGACATCTGCAAGAAGTTCGTGGCATTTTCGGGCTGCAGCAATTTTTTTACAACAACTTCGGCGTGCATAACGATGGTAACAACACACGCACTGGGAAATTTTAAGCCCCCTCGACTGAGGTTCGCTGTTAGTGAGTACATATCCGTGTCTCTCTCATCATCTCTCTCAACAACAAGCTTTTCCTTGCAGGTGTCGCACTTCAAAACTTTCAAGACAGAGTGCGCGCAAAAGCCTGCAACATAGCCAAACACAGCAACACGTGAACTCAACTTGTCTAAGTCTTCAGACTCTACGGTAATGTCGAAAGACGCTTTATGTGGGGCACTTTGTGAAGAAGCAGTGTCTAGCAGATCATCATCGCTTAATGCCGGAAGGGTGCTCTGCAGTCGCAGCCTGCCTTCACATTCATAAAGTTGTCGGATGCTAATGTGATAGTGGCCTCCTGCCATTTGCCTGTACTGACCGAACCTGTGTTCGAGACCATCTGTCTGCACCTTTCCGAGAAGTACGTACTTGTAACCAAGTTCAACAGTACAGTACTTTGTGAACTCCAGCAAAGCTTAGGCTGAATGCCTCCAAGCAGTAAGAGTTTCTCTTGTGAGTGTACCATTGTCATGCTTATAAAACTCCCACACGTCCAACCAAGTCACTAAGGCACCCAAGAAGGTCAGCTTAGGGTCATCTGTCCTTGATGAAGCTGGCTGCTCGTAAACATCCCGATGGTGATACCCTTTGTGCGGTGTTTTAACATTTACAATTTTCCACCATCTAACGATTACTCTAACAAAATTTGCAGTCTGCTTAGCATGTTGAAATGCTGGCAAGTCACTGTGGGCATCTAATGCTTCAGCCACAAATTCATTAAATACCTGTAAAGCGAGCTTGACATTCTGTCTCTCTAAGTTGCTGGGGTTCAGTGCTTTTGAGGAGAGATGGTAGCTGTATTTTAGGAGCTGCGAAGCTTCAAGCTTATGAAGCTCACGTAGTTCCTTGAAAGAAGCCCACTGTATGGCATCATGATGCACTGTGTTATTTGAAAGGTCAAACAGTGGGAAATAAAGGTTAGTTCCAGGATTTTTTTTATTTAACCAGTTGTTTCTAATGCACTTGAGCAAATGCACGGCATCTACAACATAAAATAAAGGCCGTGATGCGTCAGCCGGATTCGGATAAGCTATTTTCAGCTTGGGGGGACTTGAAAACATACTAAGGGCTTTCCTGTTGATCGAATTGTTATCCGACACAACAGCTAGCACTCTGAATCCAAGTTTTTCAAGCCCGAGGATGACTTCCTTCAGCACTTTGTGCAGAGACTCGGCATTCAGCGTTCGCACAGGAAGAATGTGTACAACTTCTCGAAAAGAGCTGAGCATGCTTTGCAACATAAACACATGCGCGGATGTAGCGGCCACATTGGAGTTTGCCGCTGCTCCACTGATATTGCCACCTTTATAATCAAAAAATGGTTGGATATGGATTTCATCTACCATCAGAACAATATCTTTTTCATATTGCTTCAGTTGTTTGGATCTGTGGGCGATGTACTTCAGAAAATTACCATTCCCAGATTCATTTTGCGGTGACAACTGAAATGAAGAGCAGACATTTCTTATTGTACTCGGATGTGGCAAGACAAGAACACAAGATGACCTAAGGAACTTGTATGCGTGAGGGGATATGGTGTGCAAAATACAAGCAAGCACCATAATCTCTGATGAATATTGGATGCGTTCCTTTACAAGCAATGTCACCTGTTCTTTCAAAAATCTAATCATATCCCTTTTGCTGTCTGTGATGTGTTCCTCAATTTTTTCCAGAAGAGCACAAACAATATCTGGAAGGCCATCAGAAGGACACTCGTCGCTCTCAATGCATTGCATTCGATTCAATATTTCCAGGAGAACATTGACATCCATGACCTTATTTGGCACCAAGTAATTTCCAAAACGCTTCAAACTTTTGCCCAAGAAACACACGCTTAACTCCATATCAACGGAGATGGTCACGGATGACTGCAAAACAGGTGCACTCTCGTTCACTATGTTCAAAAACAGCGCACAGTTAGGGCGATGAATGACTGCCCACACATCAGGTACACACACTGTCTTCAATCGTTCTTTCAGTTCAGGAAGCGAGAAAAAACTACGATTAATTTCTTCACTGTGGTAGGAAGCTGCGGATTCAGAAATCGCACGAGCAAGGTCTGATGCTTCTCGGCGTGTTCGTTTGCTATCTGGTGATATTCTGGAAGGGCACGCGTCTTGCTTTGACAAGTAGGATGGGCATCCCGGAAAGAGAGCAGGCACTGATCCTTTTCGAAGCCGGGGTATTTTCAATGAAACCTCGAGCACTCGCCCGGTCCTGGGATCCGTGTACGAAATTTTCCGTTCAAGACATGACTCCTCGAAGTGCAGTGCGCATACCTGCATGCAAACAAAAGCGAAGGCATACTGATAATATGCGACTGCTAGAGCGAAATACCTGCTATATACTGTTCTCGTTCGATAAAAGGAATAATCGAATTGCGCTTCAAAAGTAGTCTAGAAGCACAGTGTAACAAACAAATCTCTTACCTTGTTATTCTCTGTAGGAATAAAATCCTTCCTCGGTATCGCCCGCAGCCACTTCGTGCGTTGCACTTCGTCCTTCGGGAAGGAAAACACTTGGGCTTTTTCCCCTGTTCGGTAATTGCTTGAACATGCCGGTACACAACACTTGTTCGGCATGTCAAAACCAGCATATGCCGCAAAACATGGGCGCACAGCAACCAAATAGGGCAAGAAAACACACGCAGAACAGCAGCCCGCTCGCACACGGCACAAAGCAAATATGGCGCGCGGCTGACTGGTGCGCCGGGACGCCGGGGACGCAGGGAGTAGGCCGGCAGGAAGTGACGTCACGTCGGAGCGCGCAGGCCTTGAAAGCTGTCTAGGAGGTGTTGTCGCTGCACGCTTTTCCCTCGCCACGGCCAGACTGAATCCAGCGGCGCGCGCTCATCGGCTGTTTCTTTTTTCTTTTTTTTTTTTGCGCTCGCGGAGTGCCACGCCCCACCTCCCGCCAAACGCGGAGGACGAAGGGGAAATTGTCTTGCGGAGGCTAGACGACCTCGGGCAGGAGAGTGAAAAACCTTTGCGAGGGAACGGAAGGAGAGAAGCATGACAGAATCGGGTGATCGCGGTTATTAGTTTTTTCTTTTCAAAAAACTTTTGCGGCCTTGCGTTCTAGGGGCGAAGTCTCACAGTCACCGGGGAAGAAAATATTTTCGACCGGAGGGTGGACAGTGGGCCTTTAAGCCACAGGATCCTTGGCCTACATCGTTTTAATTCACTCGTTTTCATTCTCGGGATAAAAATTCAAGCGCTGAAGAGCGTGAAGGACTGTCCGTTGAACATGCATGGGTACATGAGCGCAGCCGCGGTATCCAAGTTGAAACGGACGTTCAGGGCACAAGATTAATTCCCGGGTCGCTCGAAATTGAATTTGCTTTCCTGCAGTAACGCACTTGCACAATTGAACCGCTGAACGATTATGGTCTAATTGCAATAGTATTTTTATAGTTATTTGATACTGGCCATGGTAAACTCAGTTGATATATCTGGCTGGCTTATAGAAATTTCTTGCAAAAAGGGTCTTGGGTTCGCGCTGCAAGCTTTCATGCTCTACGTGCTTCCAGCATTAACACACGCTCGACGCCATGACTAGAGCACTGCACCTGATTTTCCGGTCCGGACCCGGCCCGTGCCCACCGTTTAAAGGCCGAGCCCAGCCCGGCCCCATTCACACATGAACCAGGCGCCCGGCCCATGCCCACCGTTTAAAGGCCGAGCCCAGCCCGGCCCCATTCACACATGAACCAGGCGCGTACCTGGCCCGCGTTTCCGCGACTAGGCCCGCCCCGGGCCCGACAAAGTCTGCCTTAAAAATGTACTGCTTACCGCCAGTACATAAAAATATGCCAAGATGAGGCAAAAAAAAAAAAAAAAAGAACTTACAGTAATATTCTTCTCAACAGATAATTAAGGGCAGTAGTAGTACCTGTAGAAGAAAAAGGTTTCGTCAAGAAAGTTTTCGGAACACATTACGCTTTCTCGTATTCGGCGTCAAATAAATCACTGGACCAAATTTAGCGGCAGGACTCCTTCATTTCCAAAAGAAGCTGTATACACAGAAAGCCCTGGCCCGCGGAACGTTCCCGTGCAGTGTTCTACCGGCCCCCTGTCCCAATCCCGATCACGTATATAACACAAGCAAATATACGGGACGTCGTATCAAACACGTATGGCGAGCTTAGTACGGATCACACATATACTCTTTCATATATGTTCTACAATCAGCTGAATACGGCAGCGACGATGTCTTGCGATGTGTTTGCTAACACGTTGGAATGGCCGCAGAGCATAGCGTGGCGGAACGTCTGTGGCCACGATGCCGATCTTCTCTGTCTCTTACTCAAGTGATTAAGAGGGACACACTACCACTTTCAGGACTAGATCATACCTCCTAAACCTAAACCTCCTAAACCTATACCTCCTAAACCTCCTAAACCTACCTCCTAAACCTCCTGCATTACAAAAATGTAGCAAAAATGCACCAAAAATATAGCTGCCAAATGCTGAAAATACGTCCGACATTTTGAAAACTAGCTACCGAGAAACATAAATGAAGGGCAATACCGACAAACACCTCAATGCGACATTTGTGTCCATTGTCATGACCCTTTTTCATGCTCCTTGGTTGACAGTTTTCAAAAGTCAATGTTATTTAAGCTAACTTACCGTTATTTCCGTCCCTGTATTTTACCCACCCAGTCTGAATATATGTGACACAACTTCCTTTATATCTTTATTTAAAGCATTTGAGTGCAATGTCCCACCGTGGTGGTGCTGTGGCTAGGGTGCAAGACTATATCCCGGTATATTTCCCACAGGAAATATACCGGGATAACAAAGTAGAAATTACGTGGGAAGGGATAAGAAGTACGGAGGATGTCAAAGTATGCAAAGGATTAAGACAAGGCTGTCCTCTATCAACGGTGCTGTTCATGCTTTATATGATAAACCTGGAACGAAGGATACAAGACAGTAACCTAGGTTTTAACCTGTCATACAGATTAGGTGGAAAGGCGGTAGAGCAGCGCCTCCCCGGTTTGATGTATGCAGACGATATTGTGCTGCTAGCCGAGAGTCTTTGCAAACTCTAGTTAAGTATTGCGGAGACGAAGGGGACGCTCTAGGCCTCAGTTTCAGTGCAGTTAAGTCGGGTCTGATGATTTTCAACGGCTCAACTGATCAGGGTCTTAAATTTCAAGGCCTTGAAATACCTAGAGTAGCAGAATATAAATATTTGGGGGTATGGGTTGTGGGATTCGGGCTTGCTGCGGCTGCCCTTTGCGCGGCCGCCGCCCGCTTCCCAGTTGTTCTCCTTGTTCCCTTTCTCCCGCCTCAGGCGGCGGAGAGGGGCTCGGACGACTTGTCGTTCGGGCCACAGCTCCGCCCTGACGTCCCAGTGGCTGTTCTCATTGGCGCCTTTTGGCGGGAACACGGCACCGCTTCGAGGGCCGCGCTCGCGCGACCCTCCGAGCGGGGCCCAGGGAGAGACTCCTCCGAGACATCGTAAGGTGCGTACGCTACTGTTCTTGTCTGCCGGCCTTTGTCCGCGCAGACCAGTGTGTACTCGAGTTCGTCTGCTCCGGGTCGTACCTGAGAGCGCAACTCGAGCCTGTCGATCGTGATCCAACGATCCGCGACAGGCGTACCTTGCGGTGGTTGCCCACTTTCTCTCAAAGGAACCCTCTGGTCACTGCGAGAGAGAGATCACAGCACGCCCTTGCGTGCTTGCGGCGCACTCCGTGTCACTTGTGCGTTTTATATATTTTGTATGTGTGTGCGTGTGTGTGTGTGTATGTGCCGCTGGAGGATGGCGTTTCAATAAACGTCTCCTTCGTGAACTTGGAGGTTGGTGTCCTTGCAGCGAAGTGCTCTCCTCCCGGTGGAGGTTGAATGCGCGCTGCGGTGTTTCAGGGTGCGCGTGGTAACGGCTGATCGGGGTTTCGGCTCGCGCGACGCTCGAACCCGCGGTGGTTGGTGGCTTATGTCCACGTAGGAAACCACAACTGGCGCCCAACGTGAATTGTCCTGGCTCTTTGAGTTGGACTGCATATCGGCCGAGCCGGTCGCCTTGACGATCAAGCTCTTGCACCATGTCTGCCGCCCCCTGCGGGGCACACGGCAGCGAATCTGAAACGCGATATATGTCGGCTCCTTACGCAGTCGTAGCGTCTTTTGATCCGTTGGATGCTGTTCCTCTGAACAGCCAAACACAGTGGCTGGCCGCCGGCCCCATTGGGCTATACGGCAATGCCGCGAGTAACGTTGATCCCTCGGCTCCCATTGGAACTTTCTCCGGACCACCCTGTTGTGGGACCGCTACACAGATACCTCCGCTGTATCAGTTTTCCGCCCATGGCGGAAGCAGTTCGCGCGATGCCGTCGCTACCGGCAGCTACGCGCAACAGCAGCCGTGACAACAGAACGCTCAAACCAATGCTTACGGCCTTTGCCGAGTGTCAAAAAGACTGGGCAGACCATTTGAGTGAGTTCGCGTTCGCCATTCGAACAGCTGAGAATCGCTCAACTGGTTTCTCTCCCGCCTTCCTCAATTTCGGAAGGGAGCTGGCGAATCCGATGTCAGGCGTCGTTCAGAGCCAGCAGCTCGAGGATGAGAGGGCGCGAGCAGACTGCTCTGCTTATGCGTCAACGCTTCGGGACCGGCTGTGTCGGGCTCTCAGCAGAGCAAGACAGAGTTTGGCGACGGCCAGAGCCCAGCAGAAGGTTCAGTACGACCGCAAGCACCGCAGCCTGACATTTCAGGTGGGCGATCTTGTCCTGAAGCGCAACCACGCTCTTAGTGACGCGAGCAAGGGGTTCTCAGCCGCGCTTGCTCCTAAAGGCCGCTGTACGGTCACTATTTGGGCGCTCCGCCCGTCCGCTCGAGGACGCATCCGCCAGGTCCTAACAATGGGGCGGACGGAGGCATGCGTCCTCCGCCCGGCTGCCGCACAGAGTTCGCGAACTTCAACTTTTGTCGCATGCGTTCTGGAGGCGCATCGCAAGCTCCTCCTACTTTTTCAAAGATGGCCGCCGGCCGACCGAGCGTAGGCGAAGCAAGGCCTAGGCGGACGGTGCCTGTCGATGAAAGATAGACCATGTCGCTATTGCTCGTTTATTACGATTATTCAAAGCGACTTGGAAGTTTGCCTTGCCATGTGCACAAGCATCGAGTGACAGTTCCCCCAGTTGAGTTGGCCTGCACCGAGTTGACGAGTGGCCGACAAACCGACGGAAGATGTACTACTGCTACACAGTTGCGGTGCCTCGACGTGTTTATTTGGAGCCGTTTGTGATTGCTGCAGGATTTTCACGGACAGCATCAAGAAGCAGCTCCCCGCAGTGAATTAATTCCCTGTGCGCGTAGACAGTTTCATAGCAGCCACAATTAGTGGGAGTGTAGCGAAAGTGATACGTTCGGAACGTCTGCTGTTTTGCCAAGTTGGAAATCGCCTGCAAGTATATCTGTTACGAGTGAAAAGCTCACTGCGCATGCTTTGTTTTCCGAATGTTGATATGAATTTTGAGCTGTGCTAGTCGCATTCATTCGTCTGCGTGCAGCGATCGCGAGCATACGATGTTGTTCGTGTTACGTGCCGATCACTGATATCAATCGTGTTTCGTGTATGTGCTGTGCTTCTGAACTGCCGTGGGCGTGAAGTGCCCTTTCTGAAAACTGTGTTTTACGTGCGCGAAACGATTTTGTCTGCACGGAGAAGCGTCGGGAAGCCGGCACCTATCTGCTGCTTGATGCTTCGTGAAGTATGTGAGATGGTTGCTTGTTATCGTTGCTTCGTGTGATGTCTCGACAGATGTGTTTATTGGGATTAATCGTTGTACTTCGGATGCTCTCATTACAACCGTGCGCGGACGCCATTGTTGCTAGTGTTCTTGGCCTCTTTATATATAGGTATGAGTTGTGGGCACACAACCACGGCGGGCTTGTAACCAAGTTTTAGTGCCGAGAAAAAAAAAAAAACAACAACGCATTCTTGTTCTGTGAATGGAACGATTACCGTAGAAATGTCTGAGAAAGCTAAGAAGGTGTGTAAGATTTTTTAGGACAAGTGTAATAGATTGGGCAGTGTTATATGGTACAGGAAGAAAAGTACAGACACAATCTGAAATGAAATGCAATCTTATGTGTTATTCAGTTTCCCCATTGGAGCAGTATAAGGTTAGAAGGATGGAAGTTTTCTGCACATTGTGCAGGACAGTCCTCATGATATTCTCATAAAAAAAAATTAAAAAAAAACTCGCACTGCAAGCCATAATAATAAAGAATAAGAGTACCTGCAAGCAAGATCTCAGTAGAAAACCACCTGCACGAAAGTGTATGAGGCTCTATGGATTCAGCTTTATCATGCGGCTCACAGAGCATAGTGTGAACCTTGGGGTGCAAATACATGGCACAAGGCATTTGTTTACATCTGGCATGCCTTAAGCTGCATGCAGTAACACTTCATGAGAGTGATGAATGCTGGTACTCTCAAGTATGACTCAAGGAGCAAAGATTTTAGGAATATTCATAGCAGAAATTAATGAGTAGAATGTATGTAATACCTCTGTCACACGAACACTTTCGATCCTCATTGAACTCGATCTGCATTCAACTCTTGCAATCGTGCCCGAGCCTGCTTGGATCGAAGCTGTTTCTGAGCACTCGAGTTTTGAAGCACATCCGAGAGTGGGCGTCGCCACCCTCGATGTCACCTAAAGCACACGAAGAAAGCTTCTCAGTGGTCATTCAAAACGGCCGTGCAGCACCAGATGCTTCAATGCTTCCTGAAAACCTCAATGAGGATCACAAGTGTTCGCGTCGCAGAGGTATAAGAAGGAGCAGGTAATTTCAGACTGAGTTTGCTAAGAAATGGGCTGCTACCACAGTTCTTTCAAGTGCATTGCAATGAAAAACCAAAGGTATATGCAGAAAATAGCATCTCATAAGCTTTTGTACTCTCAAGACAGGCAGTTTGCACATGTAAGCACTTCAGACGTCACGTGAAATCCTGTGAACAGCTGACCAGCGGCATTGTTCTGCAATATACATTTCCCTCATTGTCTTATGAACAGCCAAAAAAAAAATGCTTTTCATAATGGCAATAACATGCACCTATTATTTTTCGTGGTTGAAATTGCCTACAAGTATTTGATTCGTTTGAAAAGCTCACTACACATATCTTGCATTCTGAATGCTGAAATAAAGATTGATCTGTGCAGGTAGTCGCGTTTGTTCTTCCCCCTGTAGTGACCATGCATGCACGGCTTTTTCCCTGCAACGTGTCCATCATAAATATTGATTGTGGCTCGTGTGTACTGTGCCTGAAAACAGCCTTGGGTGCGATGTGACCTTTCTGGAAACTATTTTGTATTAATGAAATGATCTCCGCTGTCTGCTTTCTGATGTGACTACAGAAGCATCGGCACCACTCGGTGGCTTGATTCTTCATGAAGTATAATTCTTGCAATTATAGCTAGATTATAGCAAGCCTGTCTTGTCTGTGCCACGTCTTGTTCTGATTAATCGTTATGTTGTGGGTGCTGGGCATCATGATGGCGTGCCGACAAAACTGTTAATTTTCTTGTCTCTCTGAAAAAGGTACATATCTATGATGGGTACCGAGGGTTTGGTGCTGAGCCAAAAACAAGAGGAGAGATTCATGTCCCAATAGAGCACATGCCGTGTAATCAACTTCTGTCATTCTATCCTTAGCTCAACAGAGCAAGATGCCACCAAATGAATGGCTAAGAAAGATGGTAAGGCCTATTATAAGACTGTAATGAATTGGGCAATATTATGGTGCAGAATGAAAAAAAAATGTACAATCTGAAAGGATTTTTCAACTTGGCTAAACATTCTTCCAGTTGCAATGATACAACAATATACAGGTACTTGCACACTTTTACCAGGGCAAAGCCCTTGATCACGCTGAGGGGAAGACGAATTCAAATAAAGAGTTGCAACTGAGCAAGATGAATTTTCAAACAAGTTTCCTTGAGACTAAACCGTGAAGGTTCGATAGTGTCAACCCTCTACAGCATGATAATTCGGATAGAATCCCGTCGCACAA
The DNA here is from genome assembly GCF_055883805.1 of Amblyomma maculatum. Lineage (NCBI taxonomy): Eukaryota > Metazoa > Arthropoda > Arachnida > Ixodida > Ixodidae > Amblyomma > Amblyomma maculatum. The sequence goes on from NC_139348.1 coordinate 12,556,384, forward strand.
CCACATTACCTTGCATTGCCTTGAGCTGCATAAAGTGATGCTTCTTGAGAATGTTAAATGCTGCTGCTTAGTGTAGCTAGAAAATTGAAATTACTTGGCAAGAACCAAATGTTGAGGAGAACCAGAATGGGGAGGATAAACATTTATTTTCTGGCTTCAAAGACCACTATACTGGTAACAGATGCGAGATGCTACAACTGGGGATATGCATATAACAGCTTAAGTTTGCTGCTACAGACAGGCAACATTCATTTTTTGTTCATGGTATAGCATGCAGAAATCTGGATAAAATATCCTTTGCTTTGTTGAATTTCCTGGCTTCAACCAGAGCAGTGCAGCATTACTATCAGGCAACACGAACAGCTTGAAATCTCAAAAAAGCCATGTTACACACACCTAAAATCACTGGAGTGCTTCTAAGTACTCCACAGATATGGTTGTCAAGTGAAAATTCATGCAGTTGCATCAGCATGTACCTAATTAGCAATCTCGGACTGACCGAAAGCTTAGTGTGCTTCACGACTCTGGAACACAGCACCTTACAGCATGTTATGTGTCCTCTCAGAGCAATGTACTTCTCTTTCCCTGTTGAGCTCAGTGGCTATTTTTATAATGTCCCCTTAAATGAAGCTGTCACTGTATACACCCATTGCAAGCACCCCTTTGTATGGAAAATTCCACAGAGCCTGTCTCCAGATGCAACGCTGCGCAAGTGTGAAGAAGTGAGATTACAGTACAAGGCTGCATGCTTGAAGAAAACACACTTGTAATGAATGAGCGAGAGTAGTGCTTTGCCAACTTATCTATTTATTCAATTTGTCGGGGTGGTGCAGTGGTTACGGCGCTCGACTACTGTTCCCAAAGACGTGGGATCGAATCCCGGCCTCGGCGGCAGCTTTTCGATGGAGGCGAAAAGCAAGGCGCCTGTGTGCTGTGCGATGTCAGTGCACGTTAAAGAACCCCAGGTGGTCAAAATTTCCAGGGTCCTCCACTACGGCGTCTCTCACAGCCTGAGTTGCTTTGAGATGTTAAACCCCACAAACCAACCAACCAACCAACCAATTTGTGATAGAAAAGAACCCAGCAATATAGTCACCCACACTGCTCAAAGGCAAAACAGCATTGTCTGCTAGTCTACAAGGTGCGATCATCACTATTATATGTTGTGCATGCCACTGTGTATCACTGCTGCATTACAACAGTAACCCCCCCTCCTCTCGTCTACTTGGGGACTACGCATTAAAGCAGACAGGTTCTTCTAAGTGTGAAACTGCATGGACTAGTTTCTATCCAGCTTCAAGGGGAACAAAGTGGAAACGAAAAGCACAAAAACAAGGCGCACAAGAAGCAGTAGTGCTGGCCAATGTTATTTGACGCAGCCCAAAGGTCTGGAGAGTGAATGAAGGGAAATGACAATAGCAGGGAAGGAAATGAACACACTACAGCGCAGGTAGGAACGCATCCACAAAGCTTCACAGGAATTTGTGCATGATCCTGGAAACATCTAAAAAGTAACACTGAAACACAGACAAAAAAAACTAAATTCAGAAATGCATATAGAAACCTACACGCATCTAACACGGGACAGGATGACGTATCATGCAGCATGAGCTCTTCAGGCGAGCTAAACTAAGGGCTATTGAACCAGGCACAGACTAGAACCTTCCAGTGGCAGTGAAGCGAGGGCGCTGTTACGCATTCAAGAAATAGTAACCCAGCATAACATGATCAATAAAACTGCACAAGAACACGATCACAGGAAAAGAAGAGGGATTGAAAGGCGCTCTTTCTTTCCATCTTCTTTTCCTGCGATCATGTCCTTGCGCCGCTCAAATGGTCAGTGTGAACCAACTAGCATTACAGCAAGTACTACAAGCATAAAATGGTCAGCACATGTAGCATCCTAGTGGCATGTTTCCATTGCAAGGCAGATGCTGTTTGAGTTACTAAATGGCACATATGGATGAGTTGCGAATGACTATTACATATGCATGCATCCTCTGGTAGGTATGTAAAGCCTCACTGGTCCATACATTTACATTCGATGCTTTTGTAGAGACAGACTCCCTGACGAAGGATCCTGCAGCGGTTGACCAAAGCATGAAATGTGTTTTTTATGGTACACCTGCTGCTTGGTGATATTGTAAAATGACCCAGAAGTCTCCATATGTGCCTGTAAATACACAAAATTCAGTGAGATGAGCAATCCAAAACGCAAAGCTACATTAGATGGGTTTTTAAGCATAGGTATCATTGAGGAAAAAAAACACTGCCAGTTTCAGTTGATTAAGGAAATAAGTAAGTATACAAAATGCAACCATAATTTCAAACGGTTCGATAGTGGGCATAGCCAGCATTTTTTTCAGTTCAGTTCAATCGTGTCCGACTCTTCGTGACCCTATGGATCATGTCACGCCACGCTTTCCAGTCTCTCACTATCTTCCTAACATCACATAACTTCATCTGCAGTGCCTCGAGGATGCCATCTAATCATCGCGTTCGCTGCCTACCCCTTCTCCGGCGACCCTCAACCTTTCCCAACATCAAATCTTTCTCCAGCGACTCCTCTCTTCTCATCAGATGACCAAAGTAGCTGAGCTTTAACTTTAGAATTTGACCCTCCAATGAGCAGTCAGGGTTTATGGTCGACAATATCGACTGATTTGATCTTCTGGCAGTCCAAGGAACTCTCAAGTGTCTTCGCCAGCACCACAATTCAAACGCGTCAATTCTTCGGCGGTCAGCCTTTTTCACAGTCCAACTCTCGCATCCATACATCACAACTGGAAAGACCATAGCACAAGTTATACGGATCTTGGTTGGCAGACTAATGTCTCTGCTCTTTACTAGGCGGTCAAGGCTAACCGTTGCTCTCTTTCCCAAAAGCAGGCGTCTCCTAGTTTCATGGCTGTAGTCTCCTTCCGAGGTAATCTTGGAGCCCAAAAAGATAAAATCTGTCACAGCTTCCACTTCTTGTCTATTGATGCTCCAGGACTTGATAGGGCAAAACGCCATGATCTTTGTGTTTTTAATGTTCAGTTTAAGCCCAAACTTCTCACTCTCTTCTTGTACGCGCATCAGAAGTCTCCTGAGTTCCACTTCACTTTCTGCCATTAAAGTGGTATCATCCGCATATCTAAGGTTGTTGATACGTTTTCCAGCAATCTTCACTCCAGCTGAAGACTCGTCCAGACCGGCCTTCCTCATGATGCACTCTGCATATAGGTTAAATAGGCAGGGCGACAGTATGCAGTCTTGCCTCACCCCTTTCTCAATCGGAAACCAATCAGTAAGACCATGCCCAGTTCTGACTGTGGCCTCTTGCCCTTCATAAAGGTTCCTGAGGAGGCAGATGAGGTGAATTGGAACTCCCATCTCTTGGAGAGCTTGCCACAATCTGCTGTGATGTACGCAGTCAAACGCTTTCGCATAATCAATAAAGCAGAAGTAAATGGGTTTCTGGAACTCTTGCTTTTTCCATGATCCAGCGAAGGTTGGCAATTTGGTCTCTAGTTCCTCTGCCCTTGCGAAACCCAACTTGCATGTCTGGAAGCTCCCGATCCACGTACTGCTACAGCCTTCCTTGGAGGATTTTCAACATCACCTTGCTAGCATGCGAAATAAGCGCGATCGTGCGGTAGTTGGAACAATCTTTGGCACTGCCTTTCTTTGGAATGGGGATGTAAACTGACCTCCTCCAATCCTGTGGCCACTGCAGGGTTGTCCAAATCTTCTGACATAATGTGTGCAGAATGTTAACAGCGTCATGGTTGAAGTTTTGAAGCAACTCAGCTGGAATGCCATCAATTCCGCTAGCTTTGTTCTTAGCAAGGCTGGCTAAGGCCCATTCAACTTCACTCTTCAGGATGCCTGGCTTGAGATCAGCAACCACAACCGTCTTATGTCGGGTTTGCACATTCGGGTCCTTCTTGTACAGTTCTTCTGTGTATTCCTGCCACCTCTTCTTTATCTCTGAGGCTTCAGTGAGGTCCTTGCCTCGTTTGTCCTTTATCACGCCCAGCTTAGCACAGAAGCTTCCTTTGATATCTTTGATTGTCTTATACAGAGCTCTTGTGTTTCTTAATTGGCTGTTGTCCTCAACAGCTTGGCACTGTATGTTCAGGAAGGCATTCTTATCTCTCCTTGCTATTTTCTGAAAATCCACATTGAAACCTTGTATCTTTCTCTTTCCCCCACGACTTTTGCCATCCTCCTTTCCTCAGCTATTTGCAAAGCCTCTTCAGATAACCAGTTTGCTTTCTTGCATTTCTTTTGCTTTGGAACTACCTTAGTAGCAACTTCTTGTATTATATCACAAACATCAGTCCACATCTCTTCAGGCTCTCTGTCTTCTAGATCTAATTCTTGAAATTCTCAGAGGGGATATTTTATTCGATATCACAAGGTGCAGTTTTGTCGTGACTCTTTTGGAGAATTGCACTGTGTTTACATGCCACTACAATTGGTTTCTGTTCTTTGAATTGTATTGAGGATCTGTGTATTCACTCCACGATGAACTTGATGTATGGGCTTGCAGGATAGTTATGTAAACAAAGCAAAGGACTCGGGTAGGTAAGTACACTAGTCATAGAAGTATAGTATTTCATGTTCACAGACAAGTCAAAATTCCATCAAGTCTGCATGCTGTCCTGGCAACTAAGTGACATGCCATTACACTTGGTCACTGTTTTACATTTAGCCCCTGGACAGTTTTTCTCTACAAGTGGGGACCCTTAGCTGATGCAAGGCAGTGGGCGCTAAGTATTTCTTGATCCCAACTGACCGCTCCGGCCATGCCCTATTACTCTTTCGTGCAGTGACGCGACTTTTCAGTGCTTACTCTTAGCTGTATTGTTTTTAAGTATGAGAAACAGTGAAATAAAACTACAACAGAAGAATAAAACACTCATTCCACACAAAACATCCAATATATACATATTTGTACTTAGAATAGTCATTTCATATCATTCAATGTTTCGAAAACTTTATGGACTCTTCCTCAGCAGCAGCACAATTGTGCCATAATTCTTGTTTATTTGTGCTCAGCACTAACTGTACAGATATTTCACTTGAAATTTGACTGGTAGAGGCTGTCTCAATTGGTAACAATTCTTTTCAGTACGTGCCGCAGCTGAGTAGCTTGAGCTGTGTTGCATGTTAACACTCAATCGCCAGATTTCATTTGCTACTTTCTGTGTTTGAAATGACAAAAGCAGTGCACACACATGAAACCTAGGAAGACCAAATGGCATAGGTCAAGAAAAGGAAGTGTATGCTGCACTTGACATGAAGGCACTTATTAATATAGGCAGCACAGAGATGGAGAAACTAGTATTACTGGGGGGCATGCGAATTGTAGTTTTCCAACCAAACTGATTATAAATAGCATAGTCTTGCTGCTGAATCAAATATGAGTAGTGCTGAAAACCAAACTGAATACAAATAAACTAGTTGAGCAGCTATTTTAAATGTGTTTGAAGAAGTAAACACATTGAATTTTAGAGATAATTTGAACATGCACTGTTTGAATCATTTGCTATGGCATGGATACCATAACAAATAATTCCATGCACTTTTAAAGATTTGTTACTGTCATGAACCTCGACACATTTTCTGCGTGCAAATGCATCTCATATGCAACACCACAGCTGTATGTTTCAGCCAGAAATGAGGATTACGTGGCGAAATGTACGCCACTAGGAAATTGCTACCACCGGGGAGAACCGCACGGAAAACAGTGCTTCTGTACATGTTACAAATGATGTGCATGTTTGTTTATGCTTTGCAGTCTATTTTCTCACAGTAAAACAGGCGTGTTGTAAAATGTGTTTAGGCTGTAATTTCGGATGAAAACATTAAATTGCCAGCTCCTGCATCTTTGCCGCGAGTGCTATACCGAAGTGAACGCGCGAACACAGGCAGGGGAGGTATGAATATATACATTTTACCTTTCAATGTATACGTTCGGGAGTACTTAAAAAATTCGTGCCGTCTTCTCCTCATACTAACATAAAAACACCAAGCAGACGGCGAAAGCAGGTGCCGTTGGGGCATATGCGTGCGTCTACGCTGTTGCTGGATGATTGCATCGCCGGCGACTTAATCGCTCTACTAATGGTCAGTTCATACTGTTTGTGCTGTATATGCGGGGGCTCAATAACTCTACAGCTAGGTGCAAATTAATTTGATAGCCGACGATCGAGAGCCACCGCGAAGAGGAAAAGTTTCGCCAAACCAGCGCCGCAGCCGTCATATGCAGCGTTTCGACGTTCGAAGCAGCGCGCGCCGGGCGCGCCAATCAGAGCGCTGGAGAAATCCGCCACCCAAAAGATGCCCAAAAGTGACCGTATAGCACCCTATGCGCCTCCCGTGCCGAACGCGTCCGCCAGCTGGCGGAAGGCGGACGAGCGCAGCGCCTCTAAAAACGACCGTACGGGGGCCTTAAGTGGCTTGGTCCGTACCGAGTGGTCGAAGTCTGGTCGCCACTCGCGTACCTGCTGGAGGATTCCTCTACGGGGAAAACCAGCCGTGCCTACATCGCAGACCTGAAGGCCTATGTGTCGCGGTCTGACGAGCTTGCGTCGGTGCCCATTGTCACCACAGGCAAGCGACGAGGCACACCCGATGCGGCGGAACGCAAGCGTGCCCCGCACCGGTACAATCTGAGGCGACGGTCACCTGTGTGATTTAATGCCGGACGGCGGACTTTTTCCGCACCCGAAGGCATATCGCCTCACCGAGCGAGCTTTCTCGTTGGACCCTACCCGGAAACAACGTCGGCCGTCCCCTTTCTGTCCCGCTTAGTTCCAGCCTCTGTGCGTTATTGTGTTATTGAATTTTGTCTCTTCTAGCATCTTTGTTTTGTGTTGTTGTTTATTTTATTCCGTTCTCGCTTCACCTATTGTACAGTGAGTGCTTTCTTTTGCAGAGCGCGTCTTTTCTCCTCTTTCCTTTTAAACACGCGACGGTGGCTCATTAAGCATGCCCGTCGCGCGGCTGTGTTCGGTGCGTATAGAGGGGAAGTTGGGGTAGTTGGGGGACAAGCAGCGTGGACCATGCCCCCTTCCCCTTCACCCAAGACCGCCGAGGCTGCGAAGGTGCTCGGGACAGGTTGCCGCTGAAGCTCGGCGTAACACTTTGTGTGGTGTGTGCGTTGCTGTTGGTGAGCGTGCCCGGGAGCGGAGGCGACGACGTTGCGGCGTGTGTGTTTGCCGGCGTGTGCTGAGCGCGGTGGAAAGAAAGCCCGCGTGTGCTGAGCGGAAAAAAAAAAAAAAAAAAAAAAAAAAAAAAAAAACGTCCCGCGCGGTCACCACATGTGCGTCCTGGATGGCCGCCGAGAAGTTTCCGGGGCCCCCCTTCCGCGTGTTCACTGTGCCCGCACCGACTGCGATCGGAGATCGTCTGCAGCCAGCAGCTGCCAACTGGCCACCCAGAAGTCGACGAGCGGTGAGTCACCGGTTACCGCCGGCACTATACCGCCGGCTCTCTGTGCTGCACCGACGAACTGTGTCGAACTTTGGAACTTTGCCGCTGACACTTTCGTATTTACTTCGTATTCGGAACTTTACATATTATTCTTCAGGTCATCTTATCCTTTTTTTTTTGTTTTGCTTTTTGTGTGTGCCTTGTTGGTGTTTGTCTTTCTTGAGTGTCTGTGTTTCGAGATCTTTTTGGCTGGAGCTGAAGCGTAGTTGACTTGTTGCGTGAGGATAGCATTCTTTTCTTCATGCTGGGGACCTGCCGCTTGCTTTCGCTGATGGGTAGGAGGGCAATTAAGGAGAGGAGGATGTGGGATTCGGGCTTGCTGCGGCTGCCCTTTGCGCGGCCGCCGCCCGCTTCCCAGTTGTTCTCCTTGTTCCCTTTCTCCCGCCTCAGGCGGCGGAGAGGGGCTCGGACGACTTGTCGTTCGGGCCACAGCTCCGCCCTGACGTCCCAGTGGCTGTTCTCATTGGCGCCTTTTGGCGGGAACACGGCACCGCTTCGAGGGCCGCGCTCGCGCGACCCTCCGAGCGGGGCCCAGGGAGAGACTCCTCCGAGACATCGTAAGGTGCGTACGCTACTGTTCTTGTCTGCCGGCCTTTGTCCGCGCAGACCAGTGTGTACTCGAGTTCGTCTGCTCCGGGTCGTACCTGAGAGCGCAACTCGAGCCTGTCGATCGTGATCCAACGATCCGCGACAGGCGTACCTTGCGGTGGTTGCCCACTTTCTCTCAAAGGAACCCTCTGGTCACTGCGAGAGAGAGATCACAGCACGCCCTTGCGTGCTTGCGGCGCACTCCGTGTCACTTGTGCGTTTTATATATTTTGTATGTGTGTGCGTGTGTGTGTGTGTATGTGCCGCTGGAGGATGGCGTTTCAATAAACGTCTCCTTCGTGAACTTGGAGGTTGGTGTCCTTGCAGCGAAGTGCTCTCCTCCCGGTGGAGGTTGAATGCGCGCTGCGGTGTTTCAGGGTGCGCGTGGTAACGGCTGATCGGGGTTTCGGCTCGCGCGACGCTCGAACCCGCGGTGGTTGGTGGCTTATGTCCACGTAGGAAACCACAGGGTAAACGAAGGATTGGCATACATTGGAAAGCATGAGCAATCACTTAAGGCCAAAGGGCGAAGGAATCCCGGGATAATGAAGCATAAGGCATTGTGGGGATACAATAGGTAGAGAGCAATGGTTAGCCTTGACCGCCTAGTAAAGAGCAGAGACATTAGTCTGCCAACCAAGATCCGTATAACTCATGCTATGGTCTTTCCAGTTGTGATGTATGGATGCGAGAGTTGGACTGTGAAAAAGGCTGACCACCGAAGAATTGACGCGTTTGAATTGTGGTGCTGGCGAAGACTCTTGAGAGTTCCTTGGACCGCCAGAAGATCAAATCAGTCGATATTGTCGACCATAAACACTGACTGTTCATTGGAGGGTCAAATTTTAAAGTTAAAGCTCAGCTACTTTGGTCATCTGATGAGAAGAGAGGAGTCGCTGGAGGAAGATTTGATGTTGGGAACGGAAAGAAGAGGGTCGCCGGAGAAGGGGTAGGCAGCGAACGCGTTGGTTAGATGGCATCCTCGAGGCACTGCAGATAAAGTTATGTGATGTTAGGAAGATAGTGAGAGACTGGAAAGCGTGGCGTGACATGGTCCATAGGGTCACGAAGAGTCGGACACGACTGAACGACTAAACTGAACTGAATAGGTATGAGGTATTGAGGGCTATTTGGAAAGGAATTATGGTGCCCGGACTTACTTTCGGAAATGCGGTTTTGTGCCTAAAATCAGAGGTACAGTCGACATTAGAAACAAATCAGAGATCCGTTGGACGATTAGCACTAGGTGCCCACGGCAAAACTACAAATGAGGCGGTACAGGGAGATATGGGCTGGGCATCTTTCGAAGTACGGGAAGCTCAGAGTAAAATATTATATGAGGAACGCCTGAGGAAATTGGACAGTAACAGATGGGCAGCTAAGGTATTTAAATACCTGTACCTAAAAAGCGTTGACTCACAATGGAGGAAAAGAACTAGGAAACTAACTAGTATGCTAGTAACAACGACGGAGAAATAAAGAGCATGAAGCAACAGGTGAAAAACACAGAAGGTAAAAATTGGATAAATTCGATGGAAAAGAAACAGAGTGTGGAATTATACCGAAAGTGGAAAATGCAGATCAGGAAGGAAGATTTCTTTGATAACTCAAGAGGCAGTGCCCTACTTTTTGAAGCTAGATCAGGGTGCCTTAGAACGCGCAGCTACAAAAAGAAGTTTAACAATGGAGATGACACATGTGCTGTATGTGGAAACTCCAGTGAAACAATTGACCATATTATACTCGAATGCAATGGTATCCATCCGGAAGTTGATGCAGGCGCAATCACTGTTCCTGAAGCTCTGGGGTTTAGAGATAACAGTGGCCGGGTGAATAAACCGGCGGTAGAAACTAGCAAAAAACGGCTGGAAGATTGGTGGCTTAAAAGCAGAGAAGTGACATAATGTTAGTAATGTAGGAGGAAAATTTAATAAATAGAATGATGGTTTAGTTAACTACTATAAATCAATAATTGAGATATATGGAGAAAAATGAGCATGATAGCTACTGCTACCACCCCGTTTCAAAGGGGATGCTCCTATATTCTATCCTTCCATCCATCCAAGACTTCTGTGCCCAAGGATGTGGGATCGAATCCCGGCCGCAGCAGCAACTTTTTGATGGAAGTGGAAAGCAAGGCGCCTGAGTGCTGTGATATGTCAGTGCACATTAAAGAACCCGAGGTGGTCGAAATTTCCAAAGCCCTCCACTATGGGGTCTTTCATAGTACTCGCAGCAAACAATTTCTGCCATACCATATCACGCATCATTAAATCACAATACAGTCCATGGAAAGGAAATACGCCTATGCCACTCAATATCTATTTACAGAGTTTAATTTTCAAGAAACAGTGCTACAATACACCATTATATAGAGTAGCAAAACACTGATCTCGTGCTAAACGAAAGCAAGTAGAAAGTCCGGACCGCAGATCTGGATAGGTTCCAAACTTTGGACGCAACGTGTACTGAAAAGGAAGAAAACAAGACACAAATTAAGGTAGGCTTTTTAACATTCAATCATATACTGCTACAAGAACTAGCTTTAGAAACCAGATGGTTTGTTCCTTCTTAACATGGTTATGAATGATGACAAAACAAAAGTAAAAAAAGCTGAGCTGGAGTTGGAAACTGCAATGTCTGAAACGCCGTATTTGAAATGTAGACTATGGCAAAGCCACCAACCTGTAATGGAAACCACAACGGGGCATTCTGTTTTTTTATCTGATCCTGACATGAATATAATAGTTCCATTTTTCAGAGTAAAGGAGTGCGGGTTAGAATCTTGGAAGCATTTTTTTTTTTTTTATCAGAGAATGAGAAGTGAAACATACTTCTCGTTTATGCATGAGGTTCCATAGTGCGCATCAAGAAAAGGACCGAACACGAGTGCTTGTGTTCTGTCCCTTCTTTAATGTGCGCTATGGAACCTCATGTAGATTACCCACTAGCCCGAACCCTGACCCTTCCTGTTTGATTCTTTGCTTTCTTTCTTCAGTGCACTCGCTGCATTGTTGAATTTGTGACACAAAAAACTCTGGACCATAGAGTAAGGTAGGTGGGGAAATTTTGACATCGCATGAACTGAAGAGGAAGGAAACAAGACACAAATTAAAGCCCTCTTTTTAACATTTAAAACAATCAAATACTGTAACAAAATAATAAATACTGTAAGCTGTAACAAATATGGCAGCCCCTATTAATGCAAAATAAGTGAATAAAATTCTCAAATGCAGCCCAAATCTGGTCAGGTTAGATATACCAGTACTGCCCTTCTAAAAGCCGGTGTCATGATCACAGCTGACCGCATGCTTTCGTTGATTTATAAATGCAAAAATGGACAACTCTCGCAAAAAAAAAAGATAAATGTGCCGCTTCTTAACATTCGCATCCACCATAGCTTATGCTACTCTTTGCACGTTCAGACGAGAAGGACGGTCTACTCTGGCAAAAAAACAAGAAAGAAAAAAAAAAAACATCTGCCGCTTCTTAACGTCCGCCCTAATCCATCCTAATTTACAACGAAATTTTGTTTTTACACAGCAGCATTTATATAAAAAAAAAAAAACACTGTTATATTACAAACTTCACTGCATGAACAGTTTATCTTTTTAGCGGTGTAGAAAATACAAAACCCAAGTTCTCGAACCCTTCCCTTTCCGCTTAATCTTGAATGCATGCATTTGTGACTATAATACAAGCGAATTTGGAAGAAACAGCAAACGAAACAAGTAAAGCTTTGGTAACATACAATTGCATACCTCAAAATATCAGTACAGTTGAAATTTTCTGTGGAGCCAAGCTGCTCCCAACAGGTGCTCTATCATTAATTTTACCCACAGAAAACCTTTTGACCAAACTTGGGACATCTCAATTAAAATCCTGACTGACGGCTGGAGGTACAAACATTGCCATCAAAAATTATCATGAGCTTCATGTGTTGATACAACTGCCATGAAATGGGTACTCCCACTGAATGCGAAACCAAGTGGCGCTGTGAATGTTTTAACAGTGCCTGAAAGCCTGCAACTGCATTGCAGGTATAATAGGAATGGGATGTGCAAACTGAAAGTCTCAGCAATATAGACCACCAAGTTCAGTTTGATTCTTGTACTGTAAGTTCTCAATGGTTTTCTCACATGAATGCCAACTAGCGCCCATATTGTAAACGTGCCTCGACTCGATGCTCTACCACCAGTGCTTGGAGTGGAGAAAACAGCCACTCCTCCACTTCAGGGCCAATTTGGATTCATGAATCCAACTCGGCATTTCTTCTGACAAGTTCTCTCTCCACTCGAAGCAGCGCAAATGGCGTATGGGGATGAAATTAAGGCGTACTTTTGGCCCGAAAACTGTGTGCTAAAGTAGCACGCTTAGTTTTTCATGTTGAGTCTTCTAAACAACCTTCGCAAGCAAGTTGGATGTTAAGAGCATAGTGGAACTTGTTTTGCGGGCTAGATGAAAAGGGTGGCTGTGAAAAACGACCAAAAATGTTTTTGCGCCTGGCAACAGTCGCTGCTGGTGACGTAGAGTTTACGCAGTACATGACATAGGCTTTGAGAAATGGTGTGAATACTTCGGTTGGTGTGAGATGTTCTCGCCCTTTGCCTTTTTTTTTTATTGCCATGCTTTGACAGACATCAAAATACATTGGAAAAAAAAAAAGTAAAAGCCGGCACTTTGCTTGTATACATGGTAAAAAGATGTCTGTGAAAAAAAAAATAATAAATGAGGAAAAAGATTGTTAACAAGGGCTAGATTTGGGGCTAAATGGTGTGAGTTACTACTAAAACAAGAGAAAGAAACATTATTTACTCCTTATAGGTGGCGGGTGCGACACACGTGCGATTAGGCCATTTTGGGATCCATATGAATACAAGCAACTTTTTTTATATATATTTATTTTTCAAATTTTATAGGCCTACACGTCACATTTTTGTCTCGCTTGACATTGACACACACAATCCTTCTGCATCTGCTTTTGTGTCTGCTCACGTTTTGTAACGCACCATAATGAGTACAGCTTCATATACAAAGGCGTAGCAATTTCATTATAAACTCCATTCTTATTTCATTTTTATTTTATTTTTTTGTCAATTAGCGGTCGCCGTCGTCAGACAAGTCGTCCTGCATGTTGCTCCTTTTACCCGGAAGTTAACGAAGAACTCGTCCGCACCGTTATGAAGACGATTGTTCGAAAGGATAACAATTCGGCGTTCTCGTTGTCTCGGCATCATTTCACTAGAACTGCTAGCTGAGAGGCGCACACGACCACAAAACATCAGTCATGATGTATGTGCACCCCTCGAATGTATTCAGGAAAACAAAAGGGACGCAGGAGGTTTAGGAGGTATGATCTAGTCCTGAAAGTGGTAGTGTGTCCCTCTTAATCACTTGAGTAAGAGACAGAGAAGATCGGCATCGTGGCCACGGACGTTCCGCCACGCTATGCTCTGCGGCCATTCCAACGTGTTAGCAAACACATCGCAAGACATCGTCGCTGCCGTATTCAGCTGATTGTAGTACATATATGAAAGAGTATATGTGTGATCCGTACTAAGCTCGCCATACGTGTTTGATACGACGTCCCGTATATTTGCTTGTGTTATATACGTGATCGGGATTGGGACAGGGGGCCGGTAAAACACTGCACGGGAACGGGCCGTGGGCCAGGGCTTTCTGTGTATACAGCTTCTTTTGGAAATGAAGGAATCCTGCCGCTAAATTTGGTCCAGTGGGACAGGGGGCCGGTAAAACACTGCACGGGAACGGGCCGTGGGCCAGGGCTTTCTGTGTATACAGCTTCTTTTGGAAATGAAGGAATCCTGCCGCTAAATTTGGTCCAGTGATTTATTTGACGCCGAATAAGAGAAAGCGTATTGTAGACAGAGGAGTAAAATGTCTTCCCAAAACTTTCTTGACGAAACCTTTTTCTTCTACAGGTACTACTCTACTGCCCTTTTTATTTGTTGAGAAGAATATTCCTGCAAGTTTTTTTTTTTTTTTTTTGTCTCATCTTGGCATATTTTTATGTACTGGCGGTAAGCAGTACATTTTTAAGGCGTCTGCGCATGCAGACTTTGTCGGGCTCGTGGCGGGCCTAGTCGCGGAAACGCGGGCCAGGTATGCGCCTGGTTCATGTCTGAATGGGGCCGGGCTGGGCTCGGCCTTTAAACGGTGGGCATGGGCCGGGTCCGGACCGGAAAATCAGGTGCAGTGCTCTGGTCATGGCGTCGAGCGTGTGTTAATGCTGGAAGCACGTAGAGCATGAAAGCTTGCAGCGCGAACCCAAGACCCTTTTTGCAAGAAATTTCTATAAGCCAGCCAGATATATCAACTGAGTTTACCATGGGCAGTATCAAATAACTATAAAAAAAACTATTGCAATTAGACCATAATCGTTCAGCGGTTCAATTGTGCAAGTGCGTTACTGCAGGAAAGCAAATTCAATTTCGAGCGACCCGGGAATTAATCTTGTGCCCTGAACGTCCGTTTCAACTTGGATACCGCGGCTGCGTTCATGTACCCATGCATGTTCAACGGACAGTCCTTCACGCTCTTCAGCGCTTGAATTTTTATCCCGAGAATGAAAACGAGTGAATTAAAACGATGTAGGCCAAGGATTCTGTGGCTTAAAGGCCCACTGTCCACCCTCCGGTCGAAAATATTTTCTTCCCCGGTGACTGTGAGACTTCGCCCCTAGAACGCAAGGCCGCAAAAGTTTTTTTTGAAAAGAGTAACTAATAACCGCGATCACCCGATTCTGTCATGCTTCTCTCCTTCCGTTCCCTCGCAAAGGTTTTTCACTCTCCTGCCCGAGGTCGTCTAGCCTCCGCAAGACAATTTCCCCTTCGTCCTGCGCGTTTGGCGGGAGGTGGGGCGTGGCACTCTGCGAGCGCGAAAAAAAAAAAGAAACAGCCGATGAGCGCGCGCCGCTGGATTCAGTCTGGCCGTGGCGAGGGAAAAGCGTGCAGCGAGCGGTAGAAACCCATCCTTCTCCCGTCAGCCAGCGAGACGGACCAATGGACGTCGTTCGCGGTACGTACGTCATTACTGTGGCCCGTCGGGCCAGCGCAGGAAACGGTGATGGATGGATGGATGGATGGAAAAACTTTATTTTCGTCAGAGAGCATGTATGGCTGACGGCGACCTGGGTGGCCCACTCCACGGCCCTGGTCTGGACGACCGGGTCTGAGCTGGCCAACACGGCCTCCCACTGCTCGAGGGAAGGATCACGCATAATATCCGCCGGTGGCGCTGCTATGCTACAGCTCCTAAACTACAGCTCCTACAGCTAAACATGCAAGGAGGTAGAAAAAGAGCGAAATGGCTAGAGATAGAACAGCAGTTGAAGGATGACAAAATAGGTGTGTACGCTCTTTGCGAGACTCATCTCAGGGATCTAGAAGATCCGCCGTTTATAGAAGGCTACGTCTGGGAAGGGTGCAACAGAACGAGAACGGAAAGAAAGGGTGGAGGGGTAGGTATGTTGATACACCAGGGAACAAATTGGCAAATAATTAAATCATCTTGTAAAGAACATATCTGGGTTTCGGGAACCATTGCCGGCATAAGGACATGGCTAGGGGTAGTTTATTTAGGAACAGGACATCAATGCAGGCAAGAAAACAGGGATCTTGTTGAATGTCTCAGTGACGATATAAGCCAGTTTGGAAACGGGGCCAATATTATTCTGCTGTGAACGTCCATATCGACGATCTGGATGGATACACGGATTGTAACGGGAAGCTAATGCTAGATTTCTGCGAGCGACACGATCTAGTTATAGTAAATAGAGTAACAAAATGTGAAGGCCAAATCACGTGGGAATTCCGCAACAGGCATACGACCATTGACTATTGTCTAATGTCGCAGGAAATTTATAGCAAGGTCACAAAAATGGAAATAGACGAAGAAGGGGAGTGTAGTCTGGAAAGTGATCATAAACGTCTTAGTCTGCAGATGGGGCCCGTGATGAAAAGAGAAATGGAACTTAGACAAAATGTAAACGCAAAATTAAACGACGATCAAATAGCGCAGATACCAGCAGACATAGAGGAAGCAATAGAGAAAAGCCCCATGGAAGACTGGGATTATGAACAGGTAGAACTACTCATAAGGAGTAAAATTCAGGAGGTTAAAGTAGCAAACCGCTGGAATGGAAAGAGTAAGCCACGGAGCTGGTGGAATAAGGAAATCAGGGAAGCTATTGAACAACGACGGGCTGCTTCAAGGGAACACCGAATGGCAAAGAAGGCACAGGCTTCTCAGGAGGAAATCGTCCAAAAATGGGAATCATATCGACAAAAGAAACTTCAAGTGCAGGCCCTCGTCCAAAGTAAAATAAGACAGTCCACCGATCGCTGGATGGCTGATATACACGATGCCTTGTTACGACCGTGCATCCGCATTTGCGCGCTCTATTGTTCGCCTGTGGGCATGGAAAAGTATTGTGAATATGTGGTGATGGTCCAATGGCTCTAAGTGAGCCTGTTTCCAGGAATCCTGTTTTGTAAGCCTGTTTTGCTTTGTGGAGGCCTGCAAATGCCAAATTGACCCTGTCAAGAGAACGTCTGGAAAAACACAAAGAAACGTCCCCCTGCGGGAAATGCAGGAAGTGCTTTCTTTCTTTTGTTCACCCTTCCAGTCGAGAAGCCCTATCGTCCAGTGAGGAATGTCTACTTTCCAAAGGAGACGACAGAGTGACATGTCCGCTGACGTGCAGGACAAGAAAGGAGCATGACGCATACAGCCATTAAGTGATTTCCCGGGAATACAGGAAAGATTTGCAATTGTCGAAAAGGGACAATGTTGGGAGCCCTATGCGGCGCGCACGTGTACTTGGGTTTCTGAGAAGTAAATCCTCTTGCCGGAACCAGCTGCCTATCGATTCTTGGCTGAAGAATAGAAATGTACCTCCTCTCCTCGCCGTTCCCAAGCTTTTCCCGCCAACAAGTGATCACGCCCAACGAAACAATGCCGGACCAGTCAGTGCTTCAGACCATCAGTGCAGTGATGTGTTCGATTGGATGCCGATATCTGAGGGGCGTGCCCTGGATTTGGTTGGTCAGCATCTTCAGAGAGGGGCTGGACATAGGGGGGGTTTTAAGGACGCTGCAGAGCACGAAATGTCGCTCTGGGCCCTGGGTAAACGGCTCATCCAGTCGCTTCTCGCTATGAACTCTTAACGCTTGCCATTTTGCTGATGTACCCTTCTTTTTCGTGTAAATAATCTTGTAAATAAGTTTCTCAAAGTGCCATTAAACCTGCTTGTACATATTTCACCAACTTAGAAGATTCAATCTTTCGTCAACCCCGAGTCTCGACACGCTACCAAGTGAAGGCAGGGTCGACGTAGCCCCAGCGTCACGACAACTGGTGATCAGCGGTGGGATCTGAATCTACAAGCACAACAACTGGTGAACAGCGGTGGGATCTGAATCTACAAGTCACGACAACTGGTGACCAGCGTTGGGATCTGGATCTACAAGCTACAACATCTGGTGGTTCGAGGTGGATCAGAATCTACAAGCCACAACATCTGGTGATCGGAGGTGGCATCTCAAGCAACAAGCAGGAGCAACAATCGGCCAACAAGAAAGCAGCTCGGAACATCGATCGCATGTGTGGGTGAGTGCTTGGCTTTTCTTCTGATGTGGACCAGGTTCTAGAACAGGGTTAGATTTTAGAACTGGTAAAAAGTGTTGAAACGCCTTTAGGTTTGGTAGTTTGCACTGTTGTTTTGGAAGTAGCCGACACTCGGAGCGATCATGGACCTACAAAAGCTGCAGAAACCGGAACTGTTGCAATTGTGTGAGGAATTGGGAATTGATACAAGTGGTTTGGCACGAAAACCCTTGATTATAAAGGCAATCACTGATCTGGGAACCGATGATGAGGAGCTCAGTGAAGCATGGAACCTCATCTGTCAAAAAAAGGAGCAGCTCAGACAGCAGAAAGAGTGGGAAAAAGAGGAAAAGGAGCGCGAACGTGAGTGGGAAAAAGAGGAAAAGAAGCGTGAAAGAGAAGCAAAAAAGCTGGACCAAGAAATTGAGCTCCGGAAATTAGAACTAGAGTTGAGCAAGAGGTCGGGCAATTGTCCCCAGCTAGCGGTACCTCTTCTCAACAAGGAGGCAGATTTCAAGATGTCAAAGTACATGCAGCCATATGTGATATCAGGGGATATCGGTCTGTATCTGGCTAACTTTGAGCGAACCTGCGAAAAACTGTCCTTCCAGCGAGACACTTGGTCTCAGAGATTATTGACGGTTCTGCCCTGCGAGGCAGCGGAGGTTGTCGCGCGGCTAAGCAAGGAGGACGCGGACAACTACGAGAAGGTTAAAGCTTGCCTTCTGAGAAAGTATAGGCTTAGCGCCGAGGCGTTCAGACAACGTTTTCGGAACGCTACTAAGTCCAGGGACGAGAGTTACCCTGAATTCCTGTACAATTTAAGAGTTAATTTGGGCGAGTGGCTAAAGAGCACTGATTCCTACAGTGATAGGGACGCTGTAGTCGAGCGAATTCTTTTGGAGCAGTTTTATAGCTGCCTCCCAGAAAAAGAAAGAAATTGGTTACAGGACCGAGGCGACATTAAGTCGGCAACTGAAGCTGCCGAACTCATTGAGGAGTACGCTTCGCGCCGACAATTCAGCAACCCAGCAGTGGATAGGCTCCGCAATCCCAAGTTGAGTGTGAATAACCGTCAGAAAAGGCACTTTGCTAGATTTGCAAACGAAGAAAGGAAGGCTTCTTCAGGCAAACGCCCTAGAAAGGACGGCAGTGAGAAAAGTGGGGAAGTGACCAACGCGCAGAACACAAAGAACAAGCTTGGGGCTAGGAAGCCGCTCACATGCTTTACGTGTAATGAGCAGGGTCACATTTCCGTCAACTGCCGGAAAGAAAAGATTGCTTTCTCGTATGTCAGGGACTGCGATGAAAATATGCAGCTTTTAGAACCCTACCTGCATGACCTAGTAGTCAACGGGAAGCCTTGCAAGGTACTGCGCGATTCGGCCGCAACGATGGATGTTGTCCATCCGGCGTATGTGTCGCCTTCCGACTATACAGGACAGTGTGCGTGGATCCGCCAGGTAGTGGAGGAACAGAGTGTGTGCTTGCCAATCGCGAACGTGGTCATCGATGGCCCTTTCGGAGAGTTAACAACCGAGGCTGCCGTTTCAGAAAAGCTGCCTAAGTGCTATCCGTATTTGTTTTCCAACAAATCGGACATGTTACTGCGAAAGAGGGGCATCCTTTTCGGAGACAGTGTTGTGCAAGCATTAACACGTTCAAAGGCGCGAGAACTAGCTACACTGCTCATACCAGAAAAATCCACAGCGGAGGAAACGGCAGTTAAAACAGTGGTCGATGCGGAAGATAGCGGGTCGGAAAACTTTGAGAGCGAGGCATCTCAGATAAGTCAACTTGAAAGCGAGCTTGATGAGACGCGGAATGAGGACGTTATTGAGAGTAACCTCTTGCCGCCAGTCTCTAGTAATCTCACGAGACTACTAAGTGGAACCCGAGAGGACTTAGCTATGGAGCAAGCCGTGGTAAATCTAACGTTAAACCTTCCCGAGGAGATGGGGGACAACTTGATTTGCCTCAGCGAAAAAGGAAGCAACGCTCAGGAGCTTCTCAGAAAGACGGAGCAGAGAGGAGAACTAAAGAAATCCCAGCTGTCCGATCTGGGCGAGATAATAACAGAGTTTGAGGCCTGCTTCGTGGACAGGCCAGGCAGGACTGATTTGACTGAGCACGATACTGAGCTGACTTCAGACGTGCCAGTGCGATCAAGGTGCTACCGATTCTCTCCAAGGCAAAGAGAATTTCTGGATAGGGAAGTAACTCACATGCTGGAATTGGGAGTAATAAAACCCTCGGAAAGCGATTATGCTTCGCCTATGATCTTAGTAGAAGTTCCAGGTAAAGACCCTAGGCCTGTGGTAGACTACCGAAAGCTAAATTCTCTCACCAGGGATCAAGTGTATCCTATTCCGAATATTGAGGAGAGAGTAGAACAGGTCAGTAGAGCGGCATATGTGACTACGCTGGACCTTACTCGAGGATACTGGCAAGTACCGCTCACTGAACGCGCCAGCAGGTACGCGGCTTTCGTCACTCCGACGGGCAGCTACCAGCCAACAATGATGAGTTTCGGGCTCAAAAATGCTCCATTTTGTTTTTCCCGACTCATGGACAGGGTTTTAAAGGGGTGTGAAACATTCGCGGTGCCTTATTTAGATGACATTGCGGTTTTTTCCGACTCATGGGCGGACCATATGGTACATCTAAGAGCTGTACTGAGCCTTTTGCGTCAAGCTGGACTAACCGTAAAGGCCGAGAAATGTTGCCTGGCAAGGGCGACCGTGGACTACTTGGGTCACAATGTAGGTCA
Organism: Amblyomma maculatum; assembly: GCF_055883805.1. Lineage (NCBI taxonomy): Eukaryota > Metazoa > Arthropoda > Arachnida > Ixodida > Ixodidae > Amblyomma > Amblyomma maculatum. The sequence goes on from NC_139348.1 coordinate 12,576,854, forward strand.
AGGTTTCAAGAAACCCAGCGAGATTAAGATTTCTGCGGTAGCAGACTACCCGCGGCCGAGCACGAAGACGGAAATTCGAGCATTCCTGGGTCTGACTGGGTACTACAATCACTACATCCCTAACTATTCAGCTTTGGCTAGCCCTCTGACCGACGCTCTCCGCAAGACAGAACCGACAAATGTAGTCTGGGACGAACAAAAGGAAGCCTCCTTCGTAAACCTGAAGGATGTGCTGATTAGCCGTCCGGTATTGCGAGCTCCAGACTATGCCCGAGAATTCACGGTCCAGTGTGATGCCAGTGATCGAGGGTTAGGTGCTGTTCTCTGCCAGAGAGATGACGACGGTAATGAGCACCCCGTGCTCTACCTGAGCAGAAAACTGAGTTCTAGAGAGAGAGCTTATTGCGCGTCAGAGAAAGAGTGCGCTTGCATTGTATGGGCCATTCAAAAATTGCAGTGCTATCTTGGAGGGACCAAATTCACCGTAGAGACGGACCATTGTCCCCTGGCTTGGCTGCAAACTGCGACATCGAAAAACAGTCGCCTTCTTAGGTGGAGCTTGATTTTACAGCAGTACAATTTTGAAATAAGATACAAAAAGGGGAAGTTAAATGGGAATGCGGACGCGCTTAGCCGCTCTTTCTAAGCGGTCCGAGATGTTCCTCACCATGTATCGAAATTGATAATCAGGTTTTTTTTTTTTTCCGTACGCTTGTATATGTGTGACTATGTAAAGCAGCACGTTTGGTTTTCTAGGCATACGTGGGTCCTGAACGTCTTGAGAGTGGGCTTTTCTCGAACAACAATGGCAGTTTTCTTTTAACCTGGTCTCTTCAGACGGGAGCCGAGTGCTTGTTTAGACATGTGGTTGAGTTTCAGACAGCTCGAGCAATTTGGCCTACAACAATCAAGACAACGCGACAAGCAACAGCGAGCTTCAAGCGTTCACGTGCAGGCCATTAAGTCGTCTCTTCATGCAGCAGCGGCGACTGCTGCCCTCCGTGACTCTTCTGGCGGGGGAGGAGGCTGTTACGACCGTGCATCCGCATTTGCGCGCTCTATTGTTCGCCTGTGGGCATGGAAAAGTATTGTGAATATGTGGTGATGGTCCAATGGCTCTAAGTGAGCCTGTTTCCAGGAATCCTGTTTTGTAAGCCTGTTTTGCTTTGTGGAGGCCTGCAAATGCCAAATTGACCCTGTCAAGAGAACGTCTGGAAAAACACAAAGAAACGTCCCCCTGCGGGAAATGCAGGAAGTGCTTTCTTTCTTTTGTTCACCCTTCCAGTCGAGAAGCCCTATCGTCCAGTGAGGAAAGTCTACTTTCCAAAGGAGACGACAGAGTGACATGTCCGCTGACGTGCAGGACAAGAAAGGAGCATGACGCATACAGCCATTAAGTGATTTCCCGGGAATACAGGAAAGATTTGCAATTGTCGAAAAGGGACAATGTTGGGAGCCCTATGCGGCGCGCACGTGTACTTGGGTTTCTGAGAAGTAAATCCTCTTGCCGGAACCAGCTGCCTATCGATTCTTGGCTGAAGAATAGAAATGTACCTCCTCTCCTCGCCGTTCCCAAGCTTTTCCCGCCAACAAGTGATCACGCCCAACGAAACAATGCCGGACCAGTCAGTGCTTCAGACCATCAGTGCAGTGATGTGTTCGATTGGATGCCGATATCTGAGGGGCGTGCCCTGGATTTGGTTGGTCAGCATCTTCAGAGAGGGGCTGGACATAGGGGGGGTTTTAAGGACGCTGCAGAGCACGAAATGTCGCTCTGGGCCCTGGGTAAACGGCTCATCCAGTCGCTTCTCGCTATGAACTCTTAACGCTTGCCATTTTGCTGATGTACCCTTCTTTTTCGTGTAAATAATCTTGTAAATAAGTTTCTCAAAGTGCCATTAAACCTGCTTGTACATATTTCACCAACTTAGAAGATTCAATCTTTCGTCAACCCCGAGTCTCGACACGCTACCAAGTGAAGGCCGGGTCGACTTAGCCCCAGCGTCACTACAGCCTCTAGAGGCGGAGGAAGAAAATTCTGGAACCATATAAGCTGGCTAGGGAAGAAGAATCAAAGAAAGCAAGATCGGATTCAAGATAACGAGGGAAATTGTTTAAAAGGAGACAACGCAGTGAACTACATTAGATCAGTTATAGCCGAGTCATTTAGGAACGACGATAGGGCAATCTCCGCAAAACAGGAAGCAACACAAGGTAGCAGAATACAAAGCACCTTAGAACTGACCAATCTAAACTGGAAAAAGGTAGAAAAAAATATTCCTAAAAACACATCTACAGGAATAGATGGAATTCCGATCAAGCTGATTAATGAACTCGGTCCAAAAAGTAAGGAAACGTTGTTGAAAGCTTTGGAAACAGTCATATCGAATAAACAAATTCCGGACAGCTGGCGGCAGAGTAAAATGAATTTGAATTATAAAGGGAAAGGAGAAAGGATGCACATAAAATCCTGCAGGCCGATTACCATAACATCTGTAATGTACAGGTTAGCCATGCAGGCGGTGAAATTAAAGGTGCAAGCATGGGTTGAAAGTAACAAGATACTCGGAGAACTTCAGAACGGCTTTAGAAATGGTAGGCGCTTAGATGATTGCCTGTTCGTGCTTACCCAATGCATCGAAATATCTAGAGTGGAAAATAAACCTTTGTATTTGGCCTTCCTGGACATAAACGGGGCGTACGACAACGTAAGCAGGGAACTCCTGTGGAACATATTAAAAGAAGAAGGTTGCGGTTATGAGATAATAGAGTTCCTACAGGAAATATACCGGGATAACAAAGTAGAAATTACGTGGGAAGGGATAAGAAGTACGGAGGATGTCAAAGTATGCAAAGGGTTAAGACAAGGCTGTCCTCTATCACCGGTGCTGTTCATGCTTTATATGATAAACCTGGAACGGAGGATACAAGACAGTAACCTAGGTTTTAACCTGTCATACAGTTTAGGTGGAAAGGCGGTAGAGCAGCGCCTCCCCGGTTTGATGTATGCAGACGATATTGTGCTGCTAGCTGAGAGTCTGGAAGGATAGCTCTCAGTATCCAATAAGCTTGAAGATTGCGAAAGTTGTGCCAGTCTACAAGACAGGAGATCCCAATGACCCCAGTAGTTACAGACCCATATCTGTGCTTAGTATAATCAATACTGTTTTTGAAAAATTAATATCCTTACAATTGAACAAGTTTCTGCTTGATAATAATGTAATCTGTGCTGAGCAGCATGGCTTTATCTCAGCCAAATCAACAACCACTGCTGTCACATCACTTTCTCACCATATTAACACTGCTCTTCACAAAAATCAAATTGCAATAGTAATATTCCTCGACATAAAAAAGGCATTTGAGTGCGTCTGTCACTCAGAGTTATTGGAAAAATTAAAATCGTGTGGTATTACTAATGCCTCTCTCCAGTTTTTTGATAGCTACCTTTCCGCTAGAAAACAAAAAGTAGTGCTGAGTGACAGACACTCCACACTACTACCCGTGACTTGCAGGGTCCCGCAAGGATCTGTATTGGGTCCTGTTTTGTTTACCATTTTCGTGAACGACCTACCGCAGGCCGTTCAATTTTCAAAAGTCTTTATGTATGCAGATGACACTGCTCTTTTGTTCACATCTAAGTCGCTCTTGGGCCTAGAAAATACGATAACGTCCGAACTGTTTAATGTTTCAGAATGGTTTCGTGCTAATAAACTAACAATAAATGTAGATAAAACTAAATATGTAGTATTCCACTCCAAGAGAAGAAACATTGACCCTAGTACGATTCACATATCTCTAAACAACGATTGTATTCAGCAAGTTTGTTCTTTCAAATACCTTGGTATCATCTTTGACCAACACTTGCACTGGCAAGAGCAGATAGATAAGCTATCTAAAAAGCTAGCTTTCAGTTGCTACGCGCTTACCAAGGCGAAAAGGTATTTCCCGTACACCATACTACGTTCCCTGTATTTTTCGTTATTTCACTGCCACATCAGCTACTGCTGTGAATCTTGGGGACAAACGTACAAAACTTATCTACTTCCCTTACAGAGACTGCAGAAGAGAGCATTGCGTATAATATACCACGTATCTTTCAACTGCAGCAACAATAATTTATTTCTAGAAAATCGAGTACTTACTTTAGAATCAATGCTTAAATACAAAATCTGTGTATTGGTAAATAACATCATTAATACTAGTATTCCTCTGCCACTTGATATTTTCTTGTTGCCATCTCGCAATACAAGACACGCATTAAATGGCAATTTCAACCTCCCTGCCTGCCACAATGTGTACGGAGAACGTTTAGTACAATTTTCTGGAGCAAAACATTGGAACACGTTGCCTATTAATGTGAAACTTGCAGGTAACTTTAAAATGAGTTGTAAAATGTTCTTTATTAACAGCCAAGGAGAGTTATGATCCCCTCCCCGCCCTCCCCCCCCCCCCCCCCCATTTTTTTTTTTTTTGTGTGTGTGCGCTTGCGTTTTGTATTAATTGCCTATTGAATTGCTTGCTGAAAAGTATTTTTCTCCGTGCCTGTTGATTCTTTTTGCTTGTCTGTTTTAGTCGTTTTTTTTTGTATGTGTGTGTGTGTGAGTGTTTGTATGCGCTCATTACGGCTGCCTGACCAAGTTTATTCTGTACTGGACCGTCTACTAGCCCCTCGGCTATCGGTCCAAATATTCTTTATGTATTTCGTTTCCTACAAGTAAAGATCACTTTGATTGATTGATTGATTGATTGAATTGCAAACTCTAGTTAAGTATTGCGGAGACGAAGGGGATGCTCTAGGCTTCAGTTTCAGCGCAGTTAAATCGGGTCTGATGATTTTCAACGGCTCAACTGATCAGGGTCTTAAAATTCAAGGCCTTGAAATACCTAGAGTAGCAGAATAAAAATATTTCGTGGTATGGGTAAACGAAGGATTGGCATACATTGGAAAGCATGAGCAATCACTTAAGGCCAAAGGGCGAAGGAATGCCGGGATAATGAAGCATAAGGCATTGTGGGGATACAATAGGTACGAGGTATTGAGGGGTATTTGGAAAGGAATTATGGTGCCCGGACTTACTTTCGGAAATGCGGTTTTGTGCCTAAAATCAGAGGTACAGTCGACATTAGAAACAAATCAGAGATCCGTTGGACGATTAGCACTAGGTGCCCACGGCAAAACTACAAATGAGGCGGTACATGGAGATATGGGCTGGCATCTTTCGAAGTACGGGAAGCTCAGAGTAGAATACTATATGAGGAACGCCTGAGGAAATTGGACAGTAACAGATGGGCAGCTAAGGTATTTAAATACCTGTACCTAAAAAGCGTTGACTCACAATGGAGGAAAAGAACTAGGAAACTAACTAGTAAGTATGCTAGTAACAAGGACGGAGAAAAAAAGAGCATTTAGCAACAGGTGAAAAACACAGAAGGTAAAAATTGGATAAATTCGATGAAAAAAAAAAAACAGAGTGTGGAATTATACCGAAAGTGGAAAATGCAGATCAGGAAGGAAGATTTCTTTGATAACTCAAGAGGCAGAGCCCTATTTTTTGAAGCTAGATCAGTGTGCCTTAGAACACGCAGCTACAAAAAGAAATTTAACAATGTGCTGTATGTGGTACCTCCAGTGAAACAATGACCATATTATACTCGAATGTAATGGTATCCATCCGGTAGTTTATGCAGGCGCAATCCCTGTTCCTGAAGCTCTGGAGCACGGTGGAAGAAATAGAGGTGCTACTACTACGACGGCGCGGCCGCGCTGCAGCGAGCGCGCGGCCGCTTAGTGTGACCAGAAGAGAGGGCAGCCGCTAGGGTCAGCACGTGTTCTGGGGGCCATCCTCTCCGCCGCTTCTGCTGGTGTGCCTATGAAGCACCGGCGCGCGCGCTTATAATTTCGCACTTAAATCAGCAATAAAAGGTCTTAACTCTTAGATATTTATTTTGCGATAATTACACCCCAACTTCTGAGCAGATAGAAACTTTCGTAACGCTGACTAAACAAATAACTCCATTTCCGAGCAAACAGAGACGCGTCGTCTGCTTGAGCGGACGACACGCTGCGCTCACCGCTCCTGACCACGCATCAGGCGCGCTTCTAGCGGATTGTGGCCATGTCTGGCCAATTAAAGAGAAGCTTCATGACATCATGCCGCCGGTGCAACACCTCTTGGGTAGCTGTTCAACGCATGTGAAATGAAGGTTCGCTATTCTATCCGCCCCTTGTTCGCATCGCAACCAGACGCCGATTGCATGGCGGTGAAGGAAGCAAGATTAAAGCGCTGTCGGGGAGGTTTTTATCCCCGCGGGCGCGACAACCGTTGCCACACGAGAAACAGCGCTGCGCCTGTTTGAACGTGGCGCTCCAGTGGCAAAGTGAAGTATCGAACACAAAAAAGCAAAGCTATCCGTAGCCGGATGCGCGTGTCTATCTCAGACGACGGCTACCACACTGTCAGACTGGGGCTTTTGCCGAGCGTTCGATCTGCCGTTCACACTCCTTGCAGGCATGCATAGCCTGGACTGCATTTATTTTATTTATTTATTTATGAATACTGCAATCCCATGCGGGATTTTAGCAGGGTGGGATACATCCTTATAGACAATAACATAGGCAACAACAACAAGAATACAAAGTTCAATAAGAGGCGGAAACAACAAACAAAGTAAGTCATGGCAAAACAGATGGTTGTAATGATTACACAAAACCGGACAGATTAAGGCGTGAACAAAATAAGTTTACAGATGGCTGTGAAACAGTGTCATTGTCTAATTTATTCCATTCGGTGATAGTCCTGGGAAAGAAAGAATATTTGAAGCAGTTATTGCGAGTGGAATAAGGAGCTATTGTTAGGGCGTGTCTTTGTCTTGTGGCATATCCTGTAGAGAAAGAAATTATATGTGACACGTCAACTTTGTAATCACCCTTTATCAACTGAAATAGAAATTTTAGGCGCAGTGCTCTGTTCCTTTCGGTAAGAGAAGGAAGTTTGGCCTTTGCTAAAAGTGTTGTCATTGAGGTGCGCCCAAAGCTATTGTAAATAAAACGGACTGCCCTCTTCTGCAAATTTTCAATCATATTGGTGTGTTTTTGTGTATAGGGATACCAGATAATAGAGGCGTATTCTATGCTTGGAAGGACAATGGTTTTATAAGCCATTAACCGGACAGCGGGTGTGGATAGTTTTAATGCTCGTCTTAGAAAAAAGAGTTTTTGATTAGCATTACTTTCTACGTATTTAATATGATTTGTCCAGCTAAGATCTTTTGAAATCCAAAGACCGAGGTATTTAAACTGCTCAACTTCAGATAGAAAAATATTCCGGGCTGAATACCTGAAATGAAGAGGGTTCTTTTTATGGGTTATTTTCATAAATACTGTTTTCTCAAAATTAACCTCCATTTGCCATTCTTCACACCATGAAACAGCTCTTTGAAATGATTCATTTAGCTTTAACTGATCATTAGCGCTGTTAATTTCAGAATAAATGACGCAATCGTCGGCGTACAGGTTAATCTTAACATCAATGTTATTTGTAATATCATTGAGAAAAATCGAGAATAAAAGAGGTCCAATAACAGAGCCTTGCGGCACGCCGGAGTCAACTGAAACCTTCGAAGAACTCTGATTCTTAAAAGAAACATATTGTTGTCTGTTCGAAAGATAGCAAGAGATCCAATTAATGAGCTGTGGGTTTGCTAATATTTTATCTAACTTAAATAGTAACTTTTTATGTGAAACTTTGTCAAAAGCTTTTGCAAAGTCCATAAAGATTGCATCGATTTGTTTACCTGAATTTATTGTAGCTGTGAAATCATGTACGGTAATAGCTAACTGTGTGGACGTGGAAAAACCTCTTCTGAAACCATGTTGAGCGCTTGATAGAATGTTGTACTTGTCAAGAAATTCAGAAATATGTTTGTGTATTATATGCTCAAGAAGCTTACATGATGTTGAAGTTAATGAAATGGGGCGGTAATTTGTAATTTGATTTTTCTTACCACTCTTATGGAGAGGCTTTATTTTTGCTGTTCTCCAGTCTCTTGGAACTTGACTGTCACACAAAGACTTAGAGAACAAAGCACATAAATACTTTGAAGTCCAGGGAGCATAACGTTTCAGAAAATCATTGGGAATGCCATCTGGCCCGGGTGATTTTTTAACCTCTAGATTTAAAAGTAGATTGAGTATGCCTTGTTCAGTGATGTTAATGTCATGTATTGGTGGATATGAATTATAGAAGTTTGATAGAATGCCATTGTCTTTAGTGAAAACAGACTTGAAATGGGAATTAAAAGCACTTGCAATTTGACAACCATCTTCACATTCAACACCATTAATTTCAAACACTTCATTCTTTCTACATGTAGGTGTAATCAGCCTCCAGAATCTCTCGGGGGACGATGAAATGAAATTGGGAAGTTTTACACCATAGTATTGATGTTTGTCAAAAGCTACTTGTGCCTTTAGCTGAAAAGAAATTTCAGAAATTTTCTTCAGTAGTGCAGGTAGATCCTTAGCAGTACCTTTCTTATGCTTTAAACGCTTAAGTTGCCTTTTCAGTTGCAAAGTCCCACGAGAAATCCAAGGGTTCCGACTTTTCTTTTTTAAAATTTGAGGAACAAAACGATCAATGCAATGGTTTATGAGGCACTTAAATCTTTCCCACAAAACATGAATATCCTCGGTGTTGTTCAAAAAGGACTCAAACTCAAAAGATAGCATATCTATTATTGACACATCATCTGCACGCGAGAAATTGGGCACGGATATTTTCATAGGCAGCTTACGTAGAGAGACATCGGAAAGCGTTAATAACACAGCCTGGTGATCTGAAATACCAGGGAGAACTTCACAGGTGCTGTTTGTTCCAATTGCTCCACTTATGAAGAATATATCGAGTATTGATCTCGAGTTAGTTGTTATTCTCGTAAAATTTTCAACGACTTGAAGTAGATCAAACTCAAACGCTATGTCTATCATCATTTCGCCACATTTATCTCCCCGAACATTTTGTGAGAAGGAAAGCCAGTCTACGTATGGCAGGTTAAAATCTCCGGCCAAAATAATCCGATCACCAGGCTTCACATGTTCAATCATATAGTTTCTAAGACCATCTAGTACTTCAGGGGAAGAGTTAGGTGGCCTATAAATAGCACCTATAATATACCTAATGTTGTCATGATAGGCTTTGCAGAATATTCCCTCGACGTTTTGTATGTCGGGCATTCTTGCCATCGTTAGACAGGCTTTGAAAAGGACACCCACCCCACCCCCTTTGCTACCACGATCTTTTCTATGGATATAGTAACCGCGAGGCACAAATTCGCTATCGTAAACGCTTTTGCTTAACCATGTCTCCGTTAATATAGCAATGTCCGGGTCACAGGCTTCCAAGAGTCCTTCTAATTCTGTGCATTTATTAACAACGCTCCTACAGTTCACGTTCAGGATTTTCAGTACGCGAGTGTCACGCATATTCCGTCAAACTGCCATTTTTCTTTACTTTGACTCGCATGCCCTTTACATCATCCCAGTAATAAAGCACACCATTTACACTGAGCTTGTCGTAAACTAGCTTTACTTTTGCTTTGTCGCCCCTTTCTTTTTCTGAGCTCTTCCACAGGTTTTTGCGCTTTTCACGAATTCTAAGCGAGAAATCTTCTGAAATAGACTCATTAGAGCCCTTCAGCTTGTGTGCAGCCGCTAATACCGACATCTTTTCACGATGATCGAGGAATTTCAAAATTACAGGTCGGTCTTGATTTGCATCGTTTTTTCGCCCAAGTCGGTGACATCTTTCAATGCTTGATGCTTTTATCTCTAGCTTAGTTTCGAAAAGCACACCCACTGTGTTCAGGAGTTCTTGAGGTGTTTCGGTGCAAGGTTCTTTTATTCCATAAATAATTAGATTATTCCTGCGACTAAAATTTTCCAAGTTATCTATTTTACTTGTTAGGGAAGCTAGTGCAGATTCAATTTCGTTCATATTTTCTTCCATATCTTTTACTTGAGCAGTTACCATACTAAATGCGTTAACCTGTCGCTCCACACCATCGACACGTTCCGTTAAAGAAGAGATTTTATACACTATGTCTTTCTGGGTGGTTTGTATATCCTGGATAGCTAACTGCATTGCGTTTTGACCAGCTAGCAACTGTTCTAGCATTTCTTTTTCACTAGGGCCAGGATTAGATTCTATGTCCCCACAAGCTAACAGGTCAAAAGGAATCGAACGAACACATGTAACAAGGTATTTCACACATGGTGGGCAAGGCAGCAGCAGCAAAAATCTGTTGTCATTACGATAACATTTGACCGGTAAGTACCTACTGACCTGGATCATGAAGCAAAAAGGGTTGCTAAGCATGTTGCCTGCACGGCTGCTGCCAGGCCCACTGGTTCGATGCGGCATCCACGGTTGTTTTATACCCATCGGTGAGCTGTCGTAAGGTGACGTCACTTTAGATTGGTCCCAGGGGGGCGCTACGGTGGTTAAACTTGGCTGTCCATTGATGACGCAGCAGTTGACGGGAGGGGACGGTGATACCATAGGCAAGCGTAGCTTCTCGGTGCAGATAGCGGCAGGATAGCAGGTGCACGTGGAAGACGCCTCCCAGCTGATAAAAGCCACGACCTGGATCATGAAGCAAAAAGGGTTGCTAAGCATGTTGCCTGCACGGCTGCTGCCAGGCCCACTGGTTCGATGCGGCATCCACGGTTGTTTTATACCCATCGGTGAGCTGTCGTAAGGTGACGTCACTTTAGATTGGTCCCAGGGGGGCGCTACGGTGGTTAAACTTGGCTGTCCATTGATGACGCAGCAGTTGACGGGAGGGGACGGTGATACCATAGGCAAGCGTAGCTTCTCGGTGCAGATAGCGGCAGGATAGCAGGTGCACGTGGAAGACGCCTCCCAGCTGATAAAAGCCACGACCTGGATCATGAAGCAAAAAGGGTTGCTAAGCATGTTGCCTGCACGGCTGCTGCCAGGCCCACTGGTTCGATGCGGCATCCACGGTTGTTTTATACCCATCGGTGAGCTGTCGTAAGGTGACGTCACTTTAGATTGGTCCCAGGGGGGCGCTACGGTGGTTAAACTTGGCTGTCCATTGATGACGCAGCAGTTGACGGGAGGGGACGGTGATACCATAGGCAAGCGTAGCTTCTCGGTGCAGATAGCGGCAGGATAGCAGGTGCACGTGGAAGACGCCTCCCAGCTGATAAAAGCCACGACCTGGATCATGAAGCAAAAAGGGTTGCTAAGCATGTTGCCTGCACGGCTGCTGCCAGGCCCAGATCACCAGGCTGTGTTATTAACGCTTTCCGATGTCTCTCTACGTAAGCTGCCTATGAAAATATCCGTGCCCAATTTCTCGCGTGCAGATGATGTGTCAATAATAGATATGCTATCTTTTGAGTTTGAGTCCTTTTTGAACAACACCGATGATATTCATGTTTTGTGGGAAAGATTTAAGTGCCTCATAAACCATTGCATTGATCGTTTTGTTCCTCAAATTTTAAAAAAGAAAAGTCGGAACCCTTGGATTTCTCGTGGGACTTTGCAACTGAAAAGGCAACTTAAGCGTTTAAAGCATAAGAAAGGTACTGCTAAGGATCTACCTGCACTACTGAAGAAAATTTCTGAAATTTCTTTTCAGCTAAAGG